>NC_042965.1:45985444-46092944 GCF_901001165.1 Salmo trutta
AGGCTGACCCGAGCAGGAAGCAGGTGGGTGGTAATATACTGATTGGTCAGACCGGCTGATTCGGTTCCGAACAGGAAGCAGGGTGGTGGAAATCTACTGAATTTGGTCAGACCGGCTAACCGAGCAGGAAGCAGGTGGGTGGAAATCTACTGATTGGTCAGACCGGCTAACCGAACAGGAAGCAGGTGGGTGGAAATCTACTGATTGGTCAGACAGGCTGACCGAGCAGGAAGCAGGTGGGTGGTAATCTACTGATTGGTCAGACCGGCTGACCGAACAGGAAGCAGGTGGGTGGAAATCTACTGATTGGTCAGACCGGCTAACCGAGCAGGAAGCAGGTGGGTGGAAATCTACTGATTGGTCAGACCGGCTAACCGAACAGGAAGCAGGTGGGTGGAAATCTACTGAATGCTTGGTAAACAACAGGTGTAGACTAACAGTGAAATGCTTGGTAAACAACAGGTATAGACTAACAGGGAAATACTTGGTAAACAACAGGTGTAAACAACAGGTGTAGACTAACAGTGAAATGCTTGGTAAACAACAGGTGTAGACTAACAGTGAAATGCTTGGTAAACAACAGGTGTAGACTAACAGTGAAATGCTTGGTAAACAACAGGTGTAGACTAACAGTGAAATGCTTGGTAAACAACAGGTATAGACTAACAGGTAAATGCTTGGTAAACAACAGGTGTAGACTAACAGGGAAATGCTTGGTAAACAACAGGTGTAGACTAACAGGTAAATGCTTGGTAAACAACAGGTGTAGACTAACAGTGAAATGCTGACTTACGGGACCTTCCCAACAATGCAGACAGAAAGAAAAGATAAATAATATAAAAATGACACGATGAATAATTACACAATGAGTAACGATGGCATGGTTATATACACAGAGTACCAGTACTGAGTCTATATACACAGGGTACCAGTACTGAGTCTATGATAACATGGTTATATACACAGGGTACCAGTACTGAGTCTATGTGCAGGGGTATGAGGTAATAACATGGTTATATACACAGGGTACCAGTACTGAGTCTATGATAACATGGTTATATACACAGGGTACCAGTACTGAGTCTATGTGCAGGGGTACGAGGTAATAACATGGTTATATACACAGGGTACCAGTACTGCGTCTATGATAACATGGTTATATACACAGGGTACCAGTACTGAGTCTATGTGCAGGGGTATGAGGTAATAACATGGTTATATACACAGGGTACCAGTACTGAGTCAATGTGCAGGGATATGAGTTGATAACATGGCTATATACAGGGAGTATCAGTACTGAGTCTATGTGCAGGGATACCAGGTAATAACATGGCTATATACAGGGAGTACCAGTACTGAGTCTATGTGCAGGGATACCAGGTAATAACATGGCTATATACAGGGAGTACCAGTACTGAGTCAATGTGCAGGTGTATGAGTTAATTGAGGTAGATAAGTACATACAAGGCATTCGGAAAGTATTCAGACCCCTTAATTTTTTCCCACATTTTGTTACTTTACAGCCTTATTCTAAAATGGATTAAAAATAACATTTCATCATTATACATACAATACCCCGTAATGCCAAAGCAAAACATGTTTTTCATTTTTTTTGCAAAAACAAAACAAAAAACTGGAAATATCACATTTACATGAGTATTCAGACCCTTTACTCAGTACTTTGTTGAAGCAACTTTGGTAGCGATTACAGCATCGAGTCTTCTTGGGTATGACGCTACAAGCTTGGCACACCTGTATTTGGGGAGTTTCACCCATTCTTCTCTGCAGATCCTCTCAAGCTCTGTCAGGTTGGATGGGGAGCGTCGCTGCACAGCTATTTTCAGGTCTTTCCAGAGATGTTCAATTGGGTTCAAGTCCGAGCTCTGGCTGGGCCACTCGAGGACATTCAGAGGCTTGTCCGGAAACGACTCCTGCATTGTCTTGGCTGTTTGCTTAGGGTCGTTGTCCTGTTGGAAGGTGAACCTTCGCCCCCAGTCTGAAGTCCTGAGTGCTCTGGAGCAGGTTTTCATCAAGGATCTTTCTGTACTTTGCGCCGTTCATCTTTCCCTCGATCCCGACTAGTCTCCCAGTCCCTGATAGTCACTCTGACAGAGCTCCAGAGTTCCTCTGTGAAGATGAGAGTACCATCCAGAAAGACAACGATCTCTGCAGCCCTTCACCAATCAGGCCTTTATGGTAGAGTGGCCAGACAGAAGCCACTCTTCAGTAAAAGGCAAATGATGACAGCCCGCTTGGAGTTTGCCAAAAGGCACCTACTGTAAAGACTCTCAGACCATGTTGGTAGAGCATGGTGTTTACAACGCCAGCATGGTGTGTGCAACGCCAGGGTTGTGGGTTCGATTCCCACGGGGGGCCAGTACAAAAAAATATAAAAAATACAAATGCATGAAATGAAATGTATGCACTCACTACTGTAAGTCGCTCTGGATAAGAGAGTCTGCTAAATGACTAAAATGTAAATACAAGATTCTCTGGTTTGATGATAACAAGATTGAACTCTTTGGCCTGAATGCCAAGCGTCACATCTGGAGGAAACCTTGCACCATCCCTACAGTGAAGCATGGTGGTGGCAGCATCATGCTGTGGGGATGTTTTTCAGCGGCAGGGACTGGGATAATAATCTTCTCTTCATTTTATCCTCATCAGAGTATCAGACATTAACTCATGTTTTACCAAACTTCAACAAAAGTCTATTTAAGTGGGATGACCTTCAGAACATTTTCCACATCAATAAACACATTTAATAACATACATATTTAAATATATTTGAGGAATTTGAACAATATTGAGAAGAAATGTAGCATTGTTACACCCAACCAACAGGCATCAGACAACCATCTTGTGTGAGAGTAGTGGGTTGACAAACAGCTACATGTGATATCAAACATTCTGATTCCATGTGATATCAAACATTCTGATTCCATGCGATATCAAACATTCTGAATCCATGTGATATAAAACATTCTGAATCCATGCGATATCAAACATTCTGATTCCATGCGATATCAAACATTCTGGTTCCATGCGATATCAAACATTCTGATTCCATGCGATATCAAACATTCTGATTCCATGCGATATCAAACATTCTGATTTCATGTGATATCAAACATTCTGATTCCATGTGATATCAAACATTCTGATTCCATGCGATATCAAACATTCTGATTCCATGCAATATCAAACATTCTAGTTCCATGCGATATCAAACATTCTGATTCCATGCGATATCAAACATTCTGGTTCCATGCGATATCAAACATTCTGATTCCATGCGATATCAAACATTCTGATTCCATGCGATATCAAACATTCTGATTCCGTGCGATATCAAACATTCTGATTCCGTGCGATATCAAACATTCTGATTCCGTGTGATATCAAACATTCTGATTCCGTGTGATATCAAACATTCTGATTCCGTGTGATATCAAACATTCTGATTCTGCTCTTCCGGACGGACGGACACAGACAGACAGACAGACAGACAGACAGACAGACAGACAGACAGACAGACAGACGCCATGGAGTGGTGAAGTGATGCTTGACCTGGTACACCAATCACAATCACAGCCAGGACATGCAGTTCTCCAGGAGATAGACAGCGAGGCCAGCCTGGAGCCTGCTGGTTCAGGATGACAGGAGATAGACAGCCAGGCCAGCCTGGAGCCTGCTGGTTCAGGATGACAGGAGATAGACAGCCAGGCCAGCCTGGAGCCTGCTGGTTCAGGATGACAGGAGATAGACAGCCAGGCCAGCCTGGAGCCTGCTGGTTCAGGATGACAGGAGATAGACAGCCAGGCCAGCCTGGAGCCTACTGGTTCAGGATGATAGTGTTGATAATGGTAAGCCGAGAAGCATTTGTCAGTTGGTGCGGTCACCTTGCTCTCTGTCTGTCTGATGGACAGATATGTGCTCTGCTGAGAAGGCTCCTGTTATCACCACAACCTGGAAAATGGAGAGGAGACTTGGCTGTGATAATAACATGGAGTGGAGACTTGGCTGTGATAATAACATGGAGAGGAGACTTGGCTGTGATAATAACATGGAGTGGAGACTTGGCTGTGATAATAACATGGAGAGGAGACTTGGCTGTGATAATAACATGGAGAGGAGACTTGGCTGTGATAACAACATGGAGTGGAGACTTGGCTGTGATAACAACATGGAGAGGAGACTTGGCTGTGATAATAACATGGAGAGGAGACTTGGCTGTGATAATAACATGGAGTGGAGACTTGGCTGTGATAATAACATGGAGAGGAGACTTGGCTGTGATAATAACATGGAGTGGAGACTTGGCTGTGATAATAACATGGAGTGGAGACTTGGCTGTGATAACAAATCAAATTACATGCATTCAAAATGGCTCCCTATTCCCTATATAGTGCACAGCTGTTGACCAGAGGCTGTCCAGGGCTCTAGTCAAGAGTAGTGCACTATATAGGGAATAGGGTCCATAGGGCTCTGGTCTAAAGTAGTGCACTATGTAGGGAATTGGGAGCCTTTTGGGATGCTGACAATAAATCATATTGAGTTGAGTAAGAGCACCTTCCTTCTGTAGGCATCTCCCCTTGCTACCCACTGCTTCAACAACATTCTTTAATCCGGACTATTTACATTGATCCCACCTTTTGTTTTTACACTGCTGCTGCTCGCTGTTTATTATCCATGCACAGTCACTTTACCCCTACCTACATGCACAAATTACCTCTACTAACCTGCACCCCCGCAAATTGACTCTGTACCGGTACCCCCTGTATATAGCCTCCACATTGACTCTGTACCGGTACCCCCTGTATATAGCCTCCACATTGACTTGGTACCGGTACCCCCTGTATATAGCCTCCACATTGACTCTGTACCGGTACCCCCTGTATATAGCCTCCACATTGACTCTGTACCGGTACCCCCTGTATATAGCCTCCACATTGACTCTGTACCGGTACCCCCTGTATATAGCCTCCACATTGACTCTGTACCGGTACCCCCTGTATATAGCCTCCACATTGACTCTGTACCGGTACCCCCTGTATATAGCCTCCACATTGACTCTGTACTGGTACCCCCTGTATATAGCCTCCACATTGACTCTGTACCGGTACCCCCCTGTATATAGCCTCCACATTGACTCTGTACCGGTACCCCCTGTATATAGCCTCCACATTGACTCTGTACCGGTACCCCCTGTATATAGCCTCCACATTGACTCTGTACCGGTACCCCCTGTATATAGCCTCCACATTGACTCTGTACCGGTACCCCTTGTATATAGCCTCCACATTGACTCTGTACCGGTACCCCCTGTATATAGCCTCCACATTGACTCTGTACCGGTACCCCCTGTATATAGCCTCCACATTGACTCTGTACCGGTACCCCCTGTATATAGCCTCGTTATTGATATTTTATTTTGTTACTTTTTATTTTATTTTTTACTTTCGTTTATTTTGTTAATATTTTCTTAACTCTATTTTTTGAACTGCATTGTTGGTAAGTAAGCATTTCATGGTAAGGTATACACACCTGTTGTATTTGGCGCATGTGACAAATACAATTTGATTTGATTTGGTTTCGGGCAGCAGGTTTGATGATTCCCATGACACTTCAAGACTGCAGTTAAGATATGATATGTGTGTGATGCGTTGCTGCAGCAAATCTTCCTATGCACAGAATGTAATACAGGAACCAGAACTTATCATCTACCTGGCCTACTTTTTATAATGATCTTGTCGTCTTTTGATACCTTGGAACATCAAGTGGACAAATATTCAGATGACAAGCTAACAACGGATTAATCATTTTGTCTTATTCTTCACTAACATATTCTGTTACAGCGGGCACTAAACATGTAGGTCGCACCACAATGCTCTATCATCTCCTAGTGATAGTAAAAAAAAAAATTAAAACTTTTTTTTTTTATTGTGTGGTCCTGGTTCATCCCGATACCAGATGTTTATGTTGTGGTCCCCATCTGCCCCTGATACCAGATGATTATGTTGTGGTCCCCGTCCGCCCCTGATACCATATGTTTAGGTTGTGGTCCCTGTCCGCCCCTGATACCATATGTTTAGGTTGTGGTCCCGGTCCACCCCTGATACCAGATGATTATGTTGTGGTCCCCGTCCGCCCCTGATACCAGATGTTTAGGTTGTGGTCCCGGTCCGCCCCTGATACCAGATGTTTAGGTTTTGGTCCCCGTCCACCTTTGATACCAGATGTTTAGTTTGTGGTCCCCGTCCGCCCCTGATACCAGATGTTTAGTTTGTGGTCCCGGACCGCCCCTGATACCAGATGATTAGGTTGTGGTCCCTGTCCGCCCCTGATACCAAATTTTTAGGTTGTGGTCCCCGTCCGCCCCTGATACCAGATGTTTAGGTTGTGGTCCCCGTCCGCCCCTGATACCATATGTTTAGGTTGTGGTCCCTGTCCACCCCTGATACCAGATGTTTAGGTTGTGGTCCCGGTCCGCCCCTGATACCATATGTTTAGGTTGTGGTCCCCGTCCACCCCTGATACCAGATGATTAGGTTTTTGTCCCGGTCCGCCCCTGATACCAGATGTTTAGTTTGTGATCCCAGTCCGCCCCTGATACCAGATGTTTAGGTTGTGGTCCCGGTCCGCCCCTGATACCAGATGTTTAGGTTGTGAAATATAATGTGTTTTTTTTTAGATATTCCAATCCATTTACCCGTATTGTCATTGGAGGACCTCTAGAATTCCAGTTATGTGTTTTGTCAATGCCATGCATGCAGTGACGGCTTGGTCTGTGGTTTCTCTTGGGCTAATGGTTAACATGTTGGCTTGGAGTACCAGAGGTCCCTGGTTTGATCACACCAGTGATTTCCTTCTGACAGGAAGGTTTTCGTAGCAACAGGGCCGGACCGGTGCCCGGGCCACGGATCAGAGGTGAGAAGAACAATACGCTCAGTGACGGACGTCCGACCAGAAAGTCAAAAGGAGGTGGAACTGATGGATGGATGGATGGATGACAGACAGATAAAGGATTGTATAAGAAGGAAAAAAGGGTAGAGGAAACGCAACCAGAGAAGTTTGTGGTCTTGTTTTCTCATTTCACTTCCTACCCTGATGGGTAACAACGGTAACTAACCCTAGCACTCATCTGATTGGCTGATAGACTTGTGTTTGTTTAATGCCTGGTCCAATCAGGAAGCAATGACTGATAAGGTTGTGAGAGTGGTGACAGTTTATCTCACTACCCCCTCTCACCCCCTCCGTCCCCATTGAGATGTTAAGTGCAGGGAAATGATCAGCCCATGGTTACTGTTGACATTATATGATGCTGAGAATAACATGTCTTAACCCACTGGCCACAGACGTCAGTTCAACTTCTTGTACATTTGGTTGAGTTGTCAACTAACATGAATTTAAAGTGAAATCAAACAATCCCCCCCCCCAAAAAAAATATCACTATGTCATTGGATTTAAGTTAAAAGTAGAAAATTCCTTTATATTGATAACTTAAAAAAATTCAAATCGGTGTTCCACGTTGATTCACTGTCATCACATTGAATTTTTTGTTGTTGGTTGAAACGACGTGGCAACAACGTTGATTCAACCAGTTTTGCCCAGTGGGGACTCTGGCTTTTGTCCTCCCTCAGCCCTGATAACCTGGGCTGAGGAAGGACTGGAGAAACAGGTTGTTATCACAGCATGGCAAACCTATCATCACACCCCTTTGACAGACAGCATGTGGAAGTAAAGAACTGTAGTGTTGTGGTAACAAGACACATTTTAGAGGTTCCATTATTTATGTTGAATTAATGTCCAATTTATTAATTGAAGATTGAAAACCTCTCTGGTAATATTCTCACACGGCATAACCTGCAGCAACTGGTGACACACATTACAGCTATTGGAGAGAAAAACTCTGCTGACCTGGTGCAGTCTGAGCTGAAGAAACGTGCGGCATAAGTTATGTTCAAGAGTGGTACTCAGAGTTGAACTGTGTTTTGGTCTAACTGTTTCTCTGGTACTCAGAGTTGAACTGTGTTTTTGTCACGTCCTGGCCAGTATATAAGGTTAATTGTTTGTAGTTTGGTCAGGGCGTGACAGAGGGTATTTGTTTTATGTGGTTCGGGGTGGTGTGTTTGTGTAAAGGGTGTTTGATTTAGTATGTCCGGGTTTTGGTTTATGTCTAGGTAGTTCTATGTGGAGTCTAGTATGTCTGTTTCTATGTCTGGTGAATTGGTGTTGGGACTCTCAGTTGAAGGCAGGTGTTTTCTATCTGCCTTTGATTGAGAGTCTCATAAATGAGGGTGTGTTTGTGTTTGTGTTTGGTGGGTGATTGTTCTGTGTTCAGCCCTAGGCTTTGCCAGACTGTTAGTTGTTCGTTTGTTCTAGTGGTTTTGTTATTTTGTATTCAGTGGTTTTTGTAAGTGAATAAATCTAAATATGAGCATACACGTACCTGCTGCGTATTGGTCTACATTTTCAGACGACGATTTCGTTATATCGTCGGAAGACGAAGAAGACAATCGTGACAGTTTTGGTCTAACTGTTTCTTTGGTACTCAGAGTTGAACTGTGTTTTGGTCTAACTGTTTCTCTGGTAGTCAGAGTTGAACTGTGTTTTGGTCTAACTGTTTCTCTGGTACTCAGAGTTGAACTGTGTTTTGGTCTAACTGTTTCTCTGGTACTCAGAGTTGAACTGTGTTTTGGTCTAACTGTTTCTTTGGTACTCAGAGTTGAACTGTGTTTTGGTCTAACTGTTTCTCTGGTAGTCAGAGTTGAACTGTGTTTTGGTCTAACTGTTTCTCTGGTACTCAGAGTTGAACTGTGTTTTCGTCTAACTGTTTCTTTGGTACTCAGAGATGAACTGTGTTTTGGTCTAACTGTTTCTCTGGTACTCAGAGTTGAACTGTGTTTTGGTCTAACTGTTTCTTTGGTACTCAGAGTTGAACTGTGTTTTGGTCTAACTGTTTCTCTGGTACTCAGAGTTGAACTGTGTTTTGGTCTAACTGTTTCTCTGGTACTCAGAGATGAACTGTGTTTTGGTCTAACTGTTTCTCTGGTACTCAGAGTTGAACTGTGTTCCACTTCTCAGAAGTTAATTGCATCATGATAGTTTGACAAATATACTGTACAAACGTTATTCCTCCAATGAAAGACATGAGACGAAGACTCGACCAACAGACAAGACAATCCATTAACATTTCTCCTGGGACAAAGTGAGAGAGAAGTCCGTACGGACGGACGGAGGATCCAGATTTGTCAAACGCCGGCCCAGGTCTCATAATGTTACATGATTATAAAACCTAATCTTTGCAAGATGGTTTATCCTTCACAGCCGGAGAGCGGCGGTTGGAGTGGCAATGGGGTGGAAATGTAAGCTCTATTACCGATCTGTGTCCTGGGGGAAATCCAGACACTAATTGTTGAATGCTTCACTTGATTTTTTGGCAGCGGATGAGACAGACTCACATACTGAACTGTAAGTGTTGTCTGGGGCAGAAGCCGAGTAGACACCAGTGGTCAGTCCGTGTTAAACACTTCTGATTGGCGTGTAGTCCAGGGTCAGTCTGTGTTAAACGCTTCTTATTGGTGCGGAGACCAGGGTCAGTCTGTTAAACAACTTCTGATTGGTGCGGAGACCAGGGTCAGACCGTGTTAAACGCTTCTGATTGGTGCGTAGAACAGGGTCAGCCTGTGTTAAACACTTCTTATTGGTGTGTAGACCAGGGTCAGTCCGTGTTAAACGCCTCTGATTGGTGCCCTATTATGGGGTCGGCCTGTGTTACAGGCCTTTGATTGGTGGTCAGTCCATGATAAAAGCCTCTGATTGGTGCATAGACTCTGATGTCCCAATTTAGCCCCTTTTGATTATATAGTGGATGCAGGCCGACTGGACCCCAGGTCCGTATTGCTCCCTGGCTTGTCCAGTCCAACTCCTAAACCTAAAGACCCTAATATCCTAATAATAATCCATTCCCGACCTGAAGGTTAACCAATGTCCCCGTTCTTTCTGAGAAAAGAAGCCCCGATGACTTTGGAAAACACTTTGTAAGACTTTTAGCTGTTCTGGAAAATGTTGAAAATGTGGATTGAGGCCCAAAAATGTGAGACAATGTTGAAAACAGAGGTGTCCCAAACTGACTGCAGACTAGAGCAGTGGTCTGATTATAGAGCTGGGATATGAAACGTAGACCAGAGCAGTGGTCAGATTACAGAGCTGGGATATGAAGCATGAAACATAGACCAGAGCAGTGGTCAGATTACAGAGCTGGGATATGAAACGTAGACCAGAGCAGTGGTCAGATTACAGAGCTGGGAAATGAAACGTAGACCAGAGCAGTGGTCTGATTATAGAGCTGGGATATGAAACGTAGACCAGAGCAGTGGTCAGATTACAGATTTGGGATATGAAACGTAGACCAGAGCAGTGGCCAGATTACAGAGCTGGGATATGAAACGTAGACCAGAGCAGTGGCCAGATTACAGAGCTGGGATATGAAACGTAGACCAGAGCAGTGGTCAGATTACAGAGCTGGGATATGAAACGTAGACCAGAGCAGTGGTCAGATTATAGAGCTGGGATATGAAGCATGAAACGTAGACCAGAGCAGTGGTCAGATTACAGAGCTGGGATATAAAACGTAGACCAGAGCAGTGGTCAGATTACAGAGCTGGGATATGAAGTATGAAACGTAGACCAGAGCAGTGGCCAGATTACAGAGCTGGGATATGAAACGTAGACCAGAGCAGTGGTCAGATTACAGAGCTGGGATAAGAAGCATGAAACGTAGACCAGAGCAGTGGTCAGATTACAGAGCTGGGATATGAAACGTAGACCAGAGCAGTGGCCAGATTACAGAGCTGGGATATGAAGCATGAAACGTAGACCAGAGCAGTGGTCAGATTACAGAGCTGGGATATGATGCATGAAACGTAGACCAGAGCAGTGGCCAGATTACAGAGCTGGGATATGAAACGTAGACCAGAGCAGTGGTCAGATTATAGAGCTGGGATATGAAACGTAGACTACAGCAGTGGTCAGATTACAGAGCTTGGATATGAAACGTAGACCAGAGCAGTGGTCAGATTACAGAGCTGGGATATGAAACGTAGACCAGAGCAGTGGCCAGATTACAGAGCTGGGATATGAAACGTAGACCAGAGCAGTGGTCAGATTACAGAGCTGGGATATGAAACGTAGACCAGAGCAGTGGCCAGATTACAGAGCTGGGATATGAAACGTAGACCAGAGCAGTGGCCAGATTACAGAGCTGGGATATGACGCATGAAACGTAGACCAGAGCAGTGGTCAGATTACAGAGCTGGGATATGAAACGTAGACCAGAGCAGTGGCCAGATTACAGAGCTGGGATATGAAGCATAAAACGTAGACCAGAGCAGTGATCAGATTACAGAGCTGGGATATGAAACGTAGACCAGAGCAGTGGTCAGATTACAGAGCTGGGATATGAAGCATGAAACGTAGACCAGAGCAGTGGCCAGATTACAGAGCTGGGATATGAAACGTAGACCAGAGCAGTGGTCAGATTACAGAGTTGGGATATGAAGCATGAAACGTAGACCAGAGCAGTGGTCAGATTACAGAGCTGGGATATGAAACGTAGACTAGAGCAGTGGTCAGATTACAGAGCTGGGATATGAAGCATGAAACCCAGACCAGAGCAGTGGTCAGATTACAGAGCTGGGATATGATGCATGAAACGTAGACCAGAGCAGTGGCCAGATTACAGAGCTGGGATATGAAACATAGACCAGAGCAGTGGTCAGATTACAGAGCTGGGATATGAAACGTAGACCAGAGCTGTGGTCAGATTATAGAGCTGGGATATGAAACGTAGACTAGAGCAGTGGTCAGATTACAGAGCTTGGATATGAAACGTAGACCAGAGCAGTGGTCAGATTACAGAGCTGGGATATGAAACATGAAACATAGACCAGAGCAGTGATCAGATTACAGAGCTGGGATATGAAGCATGAAACGTAGACCAGAGCAGTGGCCAGATTACAGAGCTGGGATATGAAACTTAGACCAGAGCAGTGGTCAGATTACAGAGCTGGGATATGATGCATGAAACGTAGACCAGAGCAGTGGTCAGATTACAGAGCTGGGATATGAAACGTAGACCAGAGCCGTGATCAGATTACAGAGCTGGGATAGAAGCATGAAACGTAGACCAGAGCAGTGGTCAGATTACAGAGCTGGGATATGAAATGTAGACCAGAGCAGTGGTCAGATTACAGAGCTGGGATATGAAACGTAGACCAGAGCAGTGATCAGATTACAGAGCTGGGATATGAAGCATGAAACGTAGACCAGAGCAGTGGTCAGATTATAGAGCTGGGATATGATGCATGAAACGTAGACCAGAGCAGTGGCCAGATTACAAAGCTGGGATATGATGCATGAAACGTAGACCAGAGCAGTGGTCAGATTACAGAGCTGGGATATGAAGCATGAAACATAGACCAGAGCAGTGGTCAGATTACAGAGCTGGGATATGATGCATGAAACATAGACCAGAGCAGTGGTCAGATTACAGAGCTGGGATATGAAACGTAGACCAGAGCAGTGGCCAGATTACAGAGCTGGGATATGAAGCATGAAACCCAGACCAAAGCAGCTCATCAAAACACAGATGGTCAGGGCAAGTGATTAAAGACAGACGTTTCTCTAGTCATTTCATCAATGATGGTTCTTTTTTTAAAGCAGTGGGAATTCCTAATCTGTTTCCATTTCTGTTTGTTTTTATTGAAGAGATAATATGACCTAGATAAAGTTAAAGCATTACAAGGCTGTAGGCCAGATTTTAACCTAATGCCAAACCTCTTGACCATCCAGAGCACATCATTGATGGCTTTTAAAATACTGAAAACTGAAGCTTTTAACCTTTTTTTTTTTTTTTTTACTTCAATCAAAACCACAATCCCAACTCCCCCCCCCCCCCCCCCCCAACAGGAGTGTTATGTGTGAGCAATGTTTCATTTACGGACCATTTTTACCATCTTCTCAATGTTTTCTCATTGAAAACGGTTATTAATAATAAACAGATATTGTGGTCCTCTGCTATAGCCAGTAGATGTGTCAAAACATAATCTAAATAGAGAAATTATGGGAGAGAAAAAGAAGAACCCCATTCTTAACCCTACAGTCCTGGTCTTCATGAAATGATCATTCCCTCCATTTCTGAGTCTGACCAAGGCAAAGTTAATACACTAAGGTAAATCCAAGGGCATGTCCCAAATGGCAACCTATTCCCTATATAGTAGCACCCTTTTCCTCATGGGGCCTGGTCAAAAGTAGTGCACTACTTAGGGAACATGGTGCCATTTGGGATGCAAATGAAGCTAACTCACTGCTGTTGTAGTGGGCAGGGGTTCAGAGTGTATTATTACATCTGTTTCCATATACTGTCTCTCTCCACATATGATTCCCTATTCGCTGTCTCTCTCTCCACGTCTGTTTCCCTTTTCACTGTCTCTCTCTTCACATCTGTTTCCCTATACCCTGTCTCTCTCCGTATCTGTTTCCCTACTCACTGACTCTCTCTCCACATCTGTTTCCCTATTCACTGTCTCTCCACGTCTGTTTCCATATGTACTGTCTCTCTCCACATCTGTTTCCATATACCCTGTCTCTCTCTCCACATCTGTTTCCCTATTCACTGCCTCTCTCCACATCTGTTTCCCTATACCCTGTCTCTCTCTCCACATCTGTTTCCCTATGCACTGTCTCTCTCTCCACATCTGTTTCCATATACCCTGTCTCTCTCCACATCTGTTTCCATATACCCTGTCTCTCTCCACATCTGTTTCCCTATACCCTGTCTCTCTCTCCACATGTTTCCCAATTCACTGTCTCTCTCTCCACATCTGTTTCCATATACACTGTATCTCTCCACATCTCTACAAATGTCACATCTGGTGCTTTAAATGTGTCTGGCTAGCACAGGTGCAACCAAGCGCTTTTCAAAGGAGCCCCACTATTCCACATCTCCCCATTCCTTTAAAAAGGAGCCCCACTATTCCACATCTCCCCACTCCTTTAAAAAGGAGCCCCACTATTCCACATCTCCCCACTCCTTTAAAAAGGAGCCCCACTATTCCACATCTCCCCATTCCTTTAAAAAGGAGCCCCACTATTCCACATCTCCCCACTCCTTTAAAAAGGAGCCCCACTATTCCACATCTCCCCACTCCTTTAAAAAGGAGCCCCACTATTCCACATCTCCCCACTCCTTTAAAAAGGAGCCCCACTATTCCACATCTCCCCATTCCTTTAAAAAGGAGCCCCACTATTCCACATCTCCCCATTCCTTTAAAAAGGAGCCCGACTATTCCACATCTCCCCACTCCTTTAAAAAGGAGCCCCACTATTCCACATCAGGTGATGATGCTTATTGCTAAATAGCACACCTGCCTGATAATATGGAACCAATATGTTATTGGGCTCATTTCTGAAGGGGGGGAATTATATGTTAACTGTCACTATCATTTTATTTTAATACATTTAAAATAGAGTAGAATGTATTTTTTTTTTAAGTCACCAGAACGGATATTTTCACACCCTCTGCAACCTGTAGTATGCTATGATATCTGTCTGTCACGTCCTGACCAGTATAAGGGGTTATTGGTTATTGTAGTTTGGTCAGGACGTGGCAGGGGGTATTTGCTTTATGTGGTTCGGGGTTTAATGGGATATGTATTTATGTAAGAGGGGTGTTTGATTTATGTGTTCCGGGGGTTTTAGGTAATGTTCTTGTTTTGTATTTCTATGGTTTTCTATGTTGTGTATTTCTTTGTGTTGGCCTGGTATGGCTCTCAATCAGGAACAGCTGTACATCGTTGTTGCTGATTAAAACGTCATACTTAGGTAGCCCTGTTTCCACCTGTCCCGTTGTGGGAAGTTGTTGTTTGCATAGCTGTGTGTGTGTAGCCTACAATCCTGTTCGTTTGATCGTTTTCTTGTTTTGTTTAATTTTGTGTTCAATAAAAGTCACTATGAGCACTCGACCCGCTGGGCCTTGGTCCACTACATACGACGACCGTTACACTGTCAGGGCTTTCGGAAGGATCGGACCAATACGCAGCGTGATCGTAGTTCCACATCTTTTTATTCAGTCGTGAAACTAAATGCAATAAAAACCATAAACTTGAAATACAAAAAAAACAAGAAAGCCGTGACGCAGAGCAGGCATACACTACTCACAAAATTAATCACCCACAAAAACACCAGTGGAACAAACATCAACTTAAATATGGCCTCCAATTAGAGACAACGACAACCGGCTGTCTCTAATTGGAGGTCATGCCAAACAAAACCCAAACTAGAAATACAAAACTAGAAACTAAACATAGAAATACAAAAATGGACAAACACCCCCTGTCACGCCCTGACCTACTCTACCATAGAAAATAACAACTTACTATGGTCAGGACGTGACAGATATGTGCTTCTGTCTTGTATTATATTGTTTAGGCTGGTATTCTATCAGCCCTGCAACCCAACTGGGCGCACCCCCAAACTAGGGACCCCCCACCTCCCAAATCCCATTTGAACCACTGTGTACATCCAATATAAGATATTACAGGTTTGATTCTGAGGTTGAAATACTGTGTACATCCAATATCAGATATTGCAGGTTTCATTGTAAGCAGCACAGTTGAAGTCTGAAGTTTACATACTCTTAGGTTGGAGTCATTAAAACTCGTTTTCAACCACTCCACAAATTTCTTGTTAACAAACTATAGTTTTGGCAAGTCGGTTAGGACTGTCACGTCCTGGCCAATATAAGTTGTTATTTTCTATGGTAGACTGGTCTGGGCGTGACAGGGGGTGTTTTTGTGTTTGTTCTACGTTCTCTATTTCTATGTTGGATTTCTAGTTTGTCTATATCTAGGTTGGGGTTTATTGGTTTGACCTTCAATTGGAGGCAGCTGTTCCTCGTTGCCTCTAATTGAAGGTCATATTTAGTAGGGGTGTTTTTTCCTGTTGCTTGTGGGTAGTTGTTTTCTGTTTAGTGTATGTTCACCTGATGGAACTGTTGTCAGTCGGTTTGTTGTTTTTGTATTAGTGTTTCATTAAAGTAAAGTTATGAGCACTTCACACGCCGCGCCTGGGTCCCCTTTGTACGACCCGCGTTACAGAACTACCCACCATGACTGGATCAAGCGGCGTGCCCAGGCAGAGATGGACACCTGGTCGTACGTGGAGTGGATGGAGAGGAGAAACTGGACTTGGGGGCAAGTCATTGATAGGTATCGGAGCATACCGTGGAAGAACGAGAGGCAGCCCCAAAAAATATTTTTGGGGGGGCACACGGGTAGTTTGGCTGGGCCAGGGGTGAGCCCTTAGCCAACTCCCCATGCTTATTGACCGATTCCTGCTCCACGCACTCTCCCTCCAGTGCGCATCCATTACCCAGTACAGCCAGTGCCTGCTGTGAGCACTCGGCCTTCAGCGGTGGTCTGCAACCCAGAGCCTTCAGTGGTGGTCTGCAACCCAGAGCCTTCGGCGGTGGTCTGCAACCCAGAGCCTTCGGCGGGGTTCTGCAACCCAGAGTCTTCGGCGGGGGTCTGCAACCCAGAGCCTTCGGCGGGGGTCTGCAACCCAGAGCCTTCGGCGGTGGTCTGCAGCCCAGAGCCTTCGGCGGTGGTCTGCAGCCCAGAGCCTTCGGCGGTGGTCTGCAGCCCAGAGCCTTCGGCGGTGGTCTGCAACCCAGAGCCTTCGGCGGTGGTCTGCAACCCAGAGCCTTCGGCGGTGGTCTGCAACCCAGAGCCTTCGGCGGGGGTCTGCAACCCAGAGTCTTCGGCGGCGGGTTTTAGCCCAGAGTCTTCGGCGGTGTTTGGCAGTCCGAAGCCTCCGAAGATGATCCATGGTCTGGTTCCTCCGGACAAACAGAAGCGGGGGGGATCAGCGGGTGGTGGGGGTACTACGCCCGGAACCAGAGCCCACGCCATAGACATTTTTCCACCCTCCCTTCCCTCCCTTTAGGTTAGTTTTTTTTGTGTGTTTTTTTTTGTTACATCTGGAGTCTGCACCTTTGGGGGAGGGGGGGGGGTGGGTACTGTCACGTCCTGACCAATATAAGTTGTTATTTTCTATGGTAGAGTGGTCAGGGCGTGACAGGGGGTGTTTTTGTGTTCGTTCTATGTTCTCTATTTCTATGTTGGATTTCTAGTTTGTCTATATCTAGGTTGGGGTTTATTGGTTTGACCCTTCAATTGGAGGCAGCTGTTCCTCGTTGCCTCTAATTGAAGGTCATATTTAGTAGGGGTGTTTTTTTCCTGTTGTTTGTGGGTAGTTGTTTTCCGTTTAGTGTATGTTCACCTGATGAAACTGTTGTCGGTCGTATTTGTTGTTTTTGTATTAGTGTTTCATTAAAGTAAAGTTATGAGCACTTCACACTCCGCGCCTGGGTCCCCTTTGTATGACCCGCGTTACAAGGACATCTACTTTGTGCATGACACAAGTCATTTTTCCAACAATTGTTTACGGACAGATTATTTCACTTATAATTCACTGTATCACAATTCCGGTGGGACAGAAGTTTACATACACTAAGTTGACTGTGCCTTTAAACAGCTTGGAAAATTCCAGAAAATTATGTCATGGCTTTAGAAGCTTCTGATAGGCTAATTGACATAATTTGAGTCAATTGGAGTTATACCTGTGGATGTATTTCAAGGCCTACCTTCAAACTCAGTGGCTCTTTGCTTGACATCATGGGAAAATCAAAAGAAATCAGCCAAGACCTCAGCATTTTTTTTTGTTGTTGACCTCCACATGTCTGGTTCATCCTTAGGAGCAATTTCCAAATGCCTGAAGGTACCATGTTCATCTGTACAAACAATAGTACGCAAGTATAAACACCATGGGACCACGCAGCCGTCATACCGCTCAGGAAGGAGACGCGTTCTGTCTCCTAGAGACAGAACATACTTTGGTGCGAAAAGTGCAAATCAATCCCAGAACAACAGCAAAGGACCTTGTGAAGATGCTGGAGGAAACGGGTACAAAAGTATCTATATCCACAGTAAAATGAGTCCTATATCGACATAACCTGAAATGCCACTCAGCAAGGAAGAAGCCTCTGCTCCAAAACCGCCATAAAAAAAGCCAGACTACGGTTTGCAACTGCACATGGGGACAAAGATCGTAGTTTTTGGAGAAATGCCCTCTGGTCTGATGAAACAAAAATAGAACTGTTTGGCCATAATGACCATCATTACGTTTGAAAGAAAAAGGGGGAGGCTTGCGAGCCAAAGAAGACCATCCCAACCGTGAAGCACGGGGGTGGCAGCATCATGTTGTGGGGGTGCTTTGCTGCAGGAGGGACTGGTGCACTTCACAAAATATATGGCATCATGAGGGAGGAAAATTATGTGGATATATTGAAGCAACATCTTAAGACATCAGTCAGGAAGTTAAAGCTTGGTCGCAAATGGGGCTTCCAAATGGACAATGACCCCAAGCATACTTCCAAAGTTGTGGCAAAATGGCTTAAGGACAACAAAGTCAAGGTATTGGAGTGGCCATCACAAAGCCCTGAACTCAATCCTATAGAAAATTTGTGGGCAGAACAGAAAAAGCGTGTGTGAACAAGGAGGCCTACAAACCTGACTCAGTTACACCAGCTCTGTCAGGAGGAATGGGCCAAAATTCACTCAACTTATTGTGGGAAGCTTGTGGAAGGCAATCCGAAACGTTTGGCCCAAGTTAAACAATTTAAAGGCAATGCTACCAAATACTAATTGAGTGTATGTAAACTTCTGACCCACTGGAAATGTGATGAAAGAAATAAAAGCGGAAATAAATCATTCTCTTGTCATTGTCGTGTGTGTAGGTGGCAGGGAAGTCAGGCGCAGGAGAAACCAACTTGGTATCACTGGAGTTGTTTAATAAATAATAAACAAAAAACGAACTCCAAAACCAACGTACATAAAAATAACGTGGGTAAAAATACCCGTAGCTCACCAATACATAATACACGAAACAAATAACAAACACACAATCTCGGACAAGAACATGAGGGGAAACAAAGGGTTAAATACACAACATGTAATGAATGGGATGGGAACCAGGTGTGTAGGAAAACAAGACAAAACCAATGGAAAATGAAAAACGGATCAATGATGGCTAGAAGACCGGTGACGTCGACCGCCGAGCACCGCCCAAATTCGGGAGAAGGCGTTACATCTCTCTACTATTATTCTGACATTTCACATTCTTAAAATAAAGTGGTGATCCTAACTGACCTAAAACAGGGAATTTTTACTAGGATTTAAATGTCAGGAATTGTGAAAAACTGAGTTTAAATGTATTTGGCTAAGGTTTATGTAAACTTCCTACTTCAAATGTATCTTCCTATTTGTTGACAAGCCAATCTCTGGATGGCATTATAGTTATATTATTCACCTTTTACTGCAGTGTGGCTAAATCAGGGACACAGTTTTTCTTGGTAGTCTTAAACAAATCTACTTTGAAACAAAAGTAAACACCTCACACATGTGGTTATGGGATTAAAAAAAGAAGATACCTGTACCATGTCAGATATAGAGTGGACATTTGTTACATGTTGAGTTAGCATCCCAATTTGACACTTTATATACATCACAGAAGACTGAAATTTGACATAGAAAATCTGGATTTTCAGAGTTAAAATAAAATAAATTATTAAATTATTAGAAATATTAATAACATTCCACCCATGAGGCCACTATGTAATTTGACTGCAGGGCAACGAAGATCAAGTAAACTCAATCCGCAGGACTACATCACATGTTATTTGATGACTTTGTTATTTAAAAGCATTTCTCCCTGAGATGTCCACAGAGAGAGAGAGACAAAAGTTGAACCCCCAGTCATGTCTTCAACCTGTTTCTCTTGTTCCTCTGTAACCACACACACACACACACACACACACACACACACACACACACACACACACACACACACACACACACACACACACACACACACACAGAGACAAACAAACAAACACAAACACACGCATGCTGCCTTTGAAACATTGCATGCCACAAAATCCAGCCTAATATGTTTTGAATGTGTGCATGCGGCAAATTTTTTTGTTTGTTGCCGTTTATATTTTGGCAAATAACAGATGTAGGGAGATTATTTGGGAGACTCATTTGTCATCTGCACACAGAGGGACCATCTGTAGATGGTTGTTTAATAATGAATAGCCCCTCAGCGGTGTCTGTGGCTTTTAGAAGACCCTCAGAGTTTCCGAGGTCTATTTTGCTTAGTGATTCGTTACAGTGCAACGTGTACACGACACATCGTATCGCTTAATTCATCTCATCAATGTTCCATTACTCGTAATGATGATGGTGATCATCCATGTTAAACAGAAGAAACGACACAACATCACATAACAGTCCTAACACAACACACAACGACACAACAACACATAACAGTCCTAACACAACACACAACGACACAACAACACATAACAGTCCTAACACAACACACAACGACACAACAACACATAACAGTCCTAACACAACACACAACGACACAACAACACAACACGCAACGACACAACAACACAACACGCAACGACACAACAACACAACACGCAACACGCAACGACACAACACGCAACGACACAACAACACGCAACGACACAACACACAATAACACAACACAAAATAACACAACACACAATAACACAACACACAATAATACAACACATATTACACAACAAGCAATAACACAGCACACAATACACAACACACAATAACGCAACAACACACAATAACACAACATATAATACACAACACACAAAAACACAACACACAATAACACAACTCACAATAACACAACACACAATAATACAACACACAATGAAACAACACAACACACACAATGACAATAAAAGCTTCACATGTGTATTGTCTGTTAATAGCAGTTTGAAAATAGACAACATGTAGGCATAGAGTAGGTGTCAATAGCTGTCAGTAGTAGTAGAGTAGGAGTCAGTAGGCGTTAGTAGGAGTCAGTAGGAGTCAGTAGGAGTCAGTAGGTGTCAGTAGGAGTCAGTAGGATTCAGTAGGAGTAGAGTAGGTGTCAGTAAGAGTCAGTAGGTGTCAGTAGGAGTCAGTAGGATTCAGTAGGAGTAGAGTAGGTTTCAGTAGGAGTCAGTAGGAGCCAGTAGGAGTCAATAGGAGTCAGTAGGAGTCAGTAGGAGTCAGTAGGAGTCAGTAGGAGTCAGTAGGAGTCAGTAGGAGTCAGTAGGTGTAAGTAGTAGTAGAGTAGGAGTCAGTAGGAGTCAGTAGGAGTCAGTAGGAGTCAGTAGGTGTCAGTAGGAGTCAGTAGGAGTAGAGTAGGTGTAGGTAGGAGTCAGTAGGAGTCAGTAGGTGTAGGTAGGAGTCAGTAGAAGTCAGTAAGAGTCAGTAGGAGTCAGTAAGAGTCAGTAGGAGTCAGTAGGAGCCAATAGGAGCCAGTATGAGTCAGTAGGAGTCAGTAGGAGTCAGTAGGAGTCAGTAGGAGTCAGTAGGAGTCAGTAGGAGTCAGTAAGAGTCAGTAAGAGTCAGTAGGTGTCAGTAGGAGCCAATAGGAGTCAGTAGGAGTCAGTAGGTGTCAGTAAGAGTCAGTAGGTGTTAGTAGGAGTCAGTAGGTGTCAGTAGGAGTCAGTAGGTGTCAGTAGGAGTCAGTAGGTGTCAGTAGGAGTCAGTAGGAGTCAGTTGGATTCAGTAGGAGTCAGTAGGAGTCAGTAGGAGTCAGTAGGAGTCAGTAGGAGTAGAGTAGGTGTCAGTAGGTATTTGTAGTTGTGGAGTAGGAGTCAGTAGGTTGTGAATTTTTTTTGTTTCCAAATGCCATTAAAAATGTCCAAATGAAATGTCCAATTATGTTTTTGTCAATTAAACATGCATGAAAGTATTGAATGTGCCAAATCACAGCAAATATCCAATAGATGGCGAGCGCTCTCCACAGTGAATTTTCTTATTGCAAATGTAACACAAGTCAAGACCCAAGAGTCAAAAGTGAC
The DNA here is from genome assembly GCF_901001165.1 of Salmo trutta. Lineage (NCBI taxonomy): Eukaryota > Metazoa > Chordata > Actinopteri > Salmoniformes > Salmonidae > Salmo > Salmo trutta. The sequence goes on from NC_042965.1 coordinate 46,007,472, forward strand.
ATAATTTTTTCATTTTGTTTTGCCAAATGCCATATGAAATGTCCAAATTAAATGTCCAATTATTTTTTGGTCAATTATACATGTATGAAAGTATTGAATGTGCCAAATCAGGATGTTTGTCCATTTGCCATGTACGATCATAAAACACGTAGTTACGTTCTAGCTGCAGGTCCAGCTCTGACATTATGTGTAGGTCTATGTGAAGCAACCCCGAATCCCAAGTTTCGGCTCGATAGGTCATTCGGTGCCCGAGCAACGACCTTAATTGGTGCTGAAAATCCACTTTTTCCGGGTGTTGCTACGGGGTCCTTGAATGAGCTATCGGACAAAAACGTTGGGGCCAATCTCTATGGGCCGAGGCGGTTTCAATGCACCTAGTCTTGCGACTCTGTGACATTTCTAAATGTCGCCATTTTCGTGATGGTCAAAATGAATTGAACATATTGCAAATGTACAAGGCTGTTTCTCAGTCTGAGAACCTTCTAGAGCCACATAACTCACTGTGCACTATCGACAGGTTTCTAAAGTTTCAGAGCTCTAGGTCTGACGGTTCTTTGATCGGTCGAACGAAGGTAACTATTGCAGGCACTGTATGTCTCTAAGCCCCACACTGTGTCACTATGTCCTAGCTGTGAGTGTGTGTGTGTTTTAGTCTTTTTTTGCAAATCTGATGGGATAAATGACTGATTTATCCCATATTTAACTTCTTGGGGCTATGTGGGACGTTAGCGTGCCACCCGTGGCGCACCCTATCAACAGCAGGTGCATTTCAAGAGCGGCAAATTTGAAACCAAATAAATGCCAAAATTCTAATTTCTCAAACATACAACTAACTTACAGCCTTTGAAAGATAAACATCTCCTTAATCTAACCACGTTTTCCGATTTCAAAAAGGTTTTACGGGGAAAGCATAAAGTTAGGTTATGTTAGGAGAGTACATTGACAATAGCTGTGTGTAGTGTATTGTCGATTCAAAGACAGGCGTCACCAAAACCATAAAATCAGCAAAAATTATTATGCACTAACCTTTTACAATCTCCATCAGATGACACTCCTAGGACATTATGTTAGACAATGCATGCATTTTTAGTTCTATCAAGTTCATATTTATATCTAAAAACAGCGTTTTACTATGGCGTTGATGTTCAGGAAATCGTTTCCCTCCAATACCGGCAGTCAAGTCATGACAACAAAATAATTAATTAATATTAGAAAACATTGGTAAAATATTATATTGTCATTCAAAGAATTATAGATTTACATCTCTTGAACGCAATGGACTTGCCAGATTTAAAATTAACCTTACTGGGAAATCACACTTTGCAATAATCTGAGCACTGCGCCAGAAAAATACGCATTGCGATACAGACTAACCGCCATGTTGGAGAGATCTAAAATCGAAAATACTATGTAAATAATCCATTACCTTTGATTCTCTTCATCAGATGTCACTTCCAAAGAATCCCAGGTCCATAACGAATGTACTTTTGTTCAAAAAAGCTCATCATTTATGTCCAAAAACCTCCGTGTTGTAGCACATGATCTAAGCCAGCCGGACTTCACTTCACATCACGAACGGAAAAAATATATTTACGTTCGTTCAAACATGTCAAACGTTGTATCGCATAAATCATTAGGGCCTTTTTTAACCAGAACATGAATAAAATTCAAGGCGGGCCATTGGGTTCTCTTTTAAAACGTTTCGGAATGAGAGTACCCACCATCAACTCGCACGCCAGGTGTCTAATGGGCCATCGCCGTTCCAAAGCTCTTCTTCAGTCAGATCTCCCTGTAGAAGACTCAAAACACTTTGTAAAGGCTGGGGACATCTTGTGGAAGCAATAGGAAGTGCCAAAACATTCCTCACCCCCTTTGTTTTTCAATGGTATAGGCTTAAAGTCAATTCAACACATCAGGTATCCACTTCCTGTCAGAATCTGTCTCAGGTTTTTGCCTGCCAAATGAGCTCTGTTATACTCACAGACACCATTCAAACAGTTTTAGAAACTTTAGGGTGTTTTCTATCCAAACCTGAACAATAATATGCATATTCTAGCTTCTGAGTTGGTGTAATAGGCAGTTAAAAATGGGCACATATTTTTTCAAAAAATTCTCAATACTGCCCCCTATACCCTAACAGGTTAAGGCACTTCCGGTTGGCACAGGATGCTTAGAATCGACACATGTTGTCTTTCGGTTAGGCTTTCACAGAATTTTGAGTTTTAAGTCTTTACATTAAAAATTGACTGACTTACACAGGGTTGAATTGAGTGATTTTCACAATCTGCAGGTTAGTTTTATCAAAACACCTTTAGGGTGTTTTTAACAACTTCAGGTTGCTCCAGGAAGCTTAGAATCAACACAGGTAGACCTCACAGTAGCCTGATGGATTGTTATCGAAGACAGGTTCATAAGGCATTCATAAGGCATTCATAACCCTTCAGGTTGAATTAAAGGGAATAGGCAATGTATTCCTATGGGGATAGAAGTCATTGCAAACTGTTTGATGTAAACACCTTCTTTTCTCTGTTAAGGGTTAATGCCACATGGTCAAGGTTAGGCTTGCACAGATCGGGAGGACCCCAGGAACGTTCCTGAGGTCAAATTGTGCTTCTAACCCTAACGGTTCTCTCGCTGTCACCCAAAAGCACTTGAAATTTAGGGCCAAGCTTCATTTTGGGCCTACTTTTATTCAAGGTCACTGCGCTCAGACCGAGCGAGCAACGGTCAAGCGGGGCATCTTGTTGAACTCGGCACAGCCTAGAGATAATGGTAATGCCATTGCAGGCTCTGTGTGTCTTTAACGTCTCTTGGGCAGGTGGGATGCTACCGTCCCACCCACGGTTCACACTATTCAACAGCCAGTGAAAAATCAGAGCGCCAAAATCAAAACCACAAAATGTCATAACTCAAAGTTCTCAAACAAAGGACTATTTTACACCATTTTAAAGGAACACGTCTCCTTAATGTAACCACATTGGGCCTAGTGTGATTTTCACAGTCTGCAGGTTGGTTATATCAAAACACCTTTAGGGTGTTTTTAAGAACTGACTTCTTTACAGAGGGTTGAACGAGTGTGTGTTATTTCAGAAAATCACAGAAAATCACAGAAATCTCACAGAGCTCCAAAACCCACCTTAACGGATTCATCTGAACACGCTACAACTAGATCTGTAACCTTTTTGGAGAAAAAAATCATTTTTTTGAATATCACCAATTTGACATTGTACGATTTCGCTTAACCTCTCTGGGCTAGGTGGGTCCCACCTACTCAACAGCCAGTTGAATCCTGTGGCGCGTTATTCAAATACCTTAGAAATGCTATTACTTCAATTTCTCAAACATATGACTATTTTACACAATTTTAAAGACAAGACTCTCGTTAATCTAACCACACTGTCCGATCTCAAAAAGGCTTTACACTGAAAGCAAAACATTAGATTATGTCAGCAGAGTACCCAGCCATAAATAATCAGACACCCATTTTTCAAGCTAGCATATAATGTATTATAAACCCAAACCACAGCTAAATGCAGCACTAACCTTTGATGATCTTCATCAGATGACAATCTTAGGACATTATGTTATACAATACATGCATGTCTGTTCAATCAAGTTCATATTTATATCAAAAACCAGCTTTTTACATTAGCAGGTGACTAGCATGTGACTAGCATTCTCACCGAACACTTCCGGTGAATTTACTAAATTACTCACGATAAACGTTCACAAAAAACATAACAATTATTTTAAGAATTATAGATACAGAACTCCTCTATGCACTCGATATGTCCGATTTTAAAATAGCTTTTCGGTGAAAGCACATTTTGCAATATTCTAAGTAGATAGCCCGGCATCACAGGGCTAGCTATTTAGACACCCAGCAAGTTTAGCACTCACCAAAGTCAGATTTACTATAAGAAAAATGTTATTACCTTTGCTGTCTTCGTCAGAATGCACTCCCAGGACTTCTACTTCAATAACAAATGTTGGTTTGGTCCGAAATAATCCATTGTTATATCCAAATAGCGCCGTTTTGTTCGTGCGTTCAAGACACTATCCGAAAGGGTAAATAAGGGTTACGAGCACAACGCATTTCGTGACGAAAAATTTCTAAATATTCCATTACCGTACTTCGAAGCATGTCAACCGCTGTTTAAAATCAATTTTTATGCCATTTTTCTCGTAAAAAAGCGATAATATTCCGACCGGGAAATCGTTTTTTATTACAAAGAGAGTGAAAGTAAAAGCATGCTATCCCCTCATGCACGAGCCTCAGTCTGATGGCCCTCTGATAGAGCACTTGCCAAACGCGCTAGTGTGTTTCAGCCTGGGCCTGAAATTACGTCATTCAGCTTTTTCCCGGGTTCTGAGAGCCTATGGGAGCCGTAGAAAGTGTCACGTCATGCCAGAGATCCCCTGTTTTTGTTAGAGATGATCAAGGAGGACAAGAAATGGTCAGACAGGCCACTTCCTGTAAGGAATCTTCTCAGGTTTTGGCCTGCCAAATTAGTTCTGTTATACTCACAGACACCATTCAAACAGTTTTAGAAACGTTAGGGTGTTTTCTATCCAAAGCCAATAATTATATGCATATTCTAGTTACTGGGCAGGAGTAGTAACCAGATTAAATCGGGTACGTTTTTTATCCGGCCGTGCAAATACTGCCCCCTAGCCCCAACAGGTTAAATGACGATAGATAACTGTCTGGTTCTTTTTTTCCTGACACCGTAGGCTCATGTACTTTGACGTGAAGCGGTCAAATTAGCGCTCTATTTTCATTTTTGACCTTTAATCCCTGAAAATGGCCTTAATTCAAAAAGCGTTGAGGCCTCGACTCCATCTTGTTCGGGGCCAACTGCCCATTATGCCAAACCAATGCTCACCAAGTTTCGTCTTCAAAGTCTTTTCCGTTTATGAGAAAAGGCCACGTCGTGATTGGTGATGTTTGTTACATTTGTAATATGATTCCATTCGTCCTCCTGTGGTATAATCCGGGACAGGTGAAAAATGACCAAAATTTGAACATTTTATAAAACGGAAACCGAATGTCCGAGAGACTCCGTTCGATGACTTCCCGGAAGATCCGACCCCGGTGCACGGCCCGACGCCATCTGAAAATTTTACAAACGTTCGCGGACGTCTAGTAAGGGACCGTACATTTGCAATATGGACTTTATCATTAACCATACAGCAAATGCCGAAATGTTCCCTTCATGTATGTAAAGGAGTCCAGGTGAGTCCAATATTGGGCTGATGCGTGTAATGATGGTGATAGGTGTGCCCTCAGCCCTGGAGTGAAGCAAAAGCCATTCCCCTAACTAAGAATAATAAATCCCTCTTTACTGGCTCAAATAGCCAACCAATCGGCTTGTTTCCAACCCTTAGTAAACTTACGGAAAAAATGGTGTTTGACCATATACAATGCTATTTTACAGTAAACAAATTGACAACAAACTTTCAGCATGCTTATAGGGAAGGACATTCCACAAGCACAGCACTTACTCTTATGACTGATGATTGGTTGAGAGAAATTGATGATAAAAAGATTGTGGGGGCTATTTTGTTGGACTTCAGTTCGGTTTTTGACATTATCGATCATAGTCTGCTGCTGGAGAAACATGTGGATAAAGAGTTAACTGTCTAACAGAACACAGAGAGTGTTCTTTAATGGAAGCCTCTCCAACATAATTCAGGTAGAATCAGGAATTCCCCAGGGCAGCTGTTTAGGCCCCTTGCTTTTTTTAAATTTTACTAGCGACATGCCACTGGCTTTGAGTAAATCCAGCTTGTCTATGTATGCGCATGACTAAACACTATACACGTCAGCTACTACCGCGAATGAAATGACTGCAACACTTAAGAGCTGCAGTTAGTTTCAGAATGGGTGGCAAGGAATAAATGAGTCCTAAATATTTCTAACACTAAAAGCATTGCATTTGGGACCAATCATTCACTAAACCCTAAACCTCAACTACATCTTGTAATGAGTAATGTGGAAAATGAGCAAGTTGAGGTGACTAAACTGCTTGGAGTAATCCTGGATTGTAAATTGTCATAGTCAAAACATATTTATACAACAGTAGCTAAGATGGGGAGAAGTCTGTCCATAATAAAGCTCTGCTCTACCTTCTTAACAGCACTATCCACAAGGCAGGTCCTACAGGCCCTAGTTTTGTCCCACCTGGACTAATGTTCGGTCCTGTGGTCAGGTGCCACAGAGTGACTTTGGAAATTGCAATTGGCTTAGAACACTGCAGCACAGCTGGTTCTTAGATGTACACAGAGAGCTAATATTAATCATATGCATGTCAATCTCTCCTAGCTCAAAGTGGAGGAGAGATTGAATTCATCACTACATGTTGAATGCACCGAGCTGTCTGTTTGAACTACTGTCACATAGCTCGGACACCCATGCATACCCCACAAGACATGCCACAAAAGGTCTCTTCACAGTCTCCAAGTCCAGAACAGACTATGGTAGGCACACAGTACTACATAGAGCCATGACTACATGGAAATCTATTCCACATCAGGGTTCAGATTTAAAAAACAGATAAAAATGCACCTTATGGAACAGCAGGGACTGTGAAGCAACACAAACATAGGCACAGACACATGCATACAAACACACGATAACGCACTATACACACATGTACACATGGATTTTGTATTGTAGATTTGTGGTAGTAGAGTAGGGGCCTTAGGGCACACACTTAGATTGTTGTGAAATCTGTTGTGAATGTATTGTAATGTTTTTAAAATTGCATAACTGCCTTAATTTTGCTGGACCCCAGGAGGAGTAGCTGCTGCCTTGGCAGCAGGTAATGGGGATCCATAATAAATACAAAACACATGTTGACTGGTTGTTTAGCAACAAAATCGACGTGTGCGCAACTACCATAAATATAATGGAGCATTATAAACTCAGCAAAAAAAGAAACATCCCTTTTTCAGGACCCTGTCTTTCAAAGGTAATTTGTAAAAATCCAAATAACTTCACATATCTTCATTGTAAAGGGTTTAAACACTGTTTTGTATGCTTGCTCAATGAACCGTAAACAATTCATGAACATGCACCTGTGGAACGGTCGTTAAGACACTAACAGCTTACAGACATTATGCAATTAAGGTCACAGTTATGAAAACTTAGGACACTAAGGAGGCCTTTCTACTGACGCTGAAAAACACTAAAAGAAAGATGCTCAGGGTCCCTGCTCATCTGCGTGAACATGCCTTAGGCATGCTGCAAGGAGGCATGAGGACTGCAGATGTGGCCAGGGCAATAAGTTGCATTGTCCGTACTGTGAGATGCCTAAGACAGCACTACAGGGAGACAGGACGGACAGCTGATCGTCCTCGCAGTGGCAGACCACGTGTAACAACACCTGCACAGGATCGGTACATCCGAACATCACACCTGCGGGACAGGTACAGGATGGCAACAACAACTGCCCGAGTTACACCAGGAACGCATAATCACTCCATCAGTGCTCAGACTGTCCGCAATAGGCTGAGAGAGGCTGGACTGAGAGCTTGTAGGCCTGTTGTAAGGCAGGTCCTCACCAGACATCACCGGCAACAACATCGCCTATGGGCACAAACCCACCGTCGCTGGACCAGACAGGACTGGCAAAAAGTGCTCTTCACTGACGAGTCGCGGTTTTGTCTCACCATGGGTGATGGTCGGATTCGCGTTTATCTTTGAAGGAATGAGCTTTACACCGAGGCCTGTAATCTGGAGCGGGATCGATTTGGAGGTGGAGGGTCCGTCATGGTCTGGGGCGGTGTGTCACAGCATCATCGGACTGAGCTTGTTGTCATTGCTAGCAATCTCAACGCTGTGCGTTACAGGAAAGACATCCTCCTCCCTCATGTGGTACCCTTCCTGCAGGCTCATCCTGACATGACCCTCCTGCATGACAATGCCACCAGCCATAATTCTCGTCCTGTGCGTGATTTCCTGAAAGTCAGGAATGTCAGTGTTCTACCATGGCCAGCAAAGAGCCCGGATCTCAATCCCATTGAGCACGTCTGGGACCTGTTGGATCAGAGGGTGAGGGCTAGGGCCAATCCCCCCAGAAATGCACTTGCAGGTGCCTTGGTGGAAGAGTGGGGTAACATCTCACAGCAAGAACTGGCAAATCTGGTGCAGTCCATGAGGAGGAGATGCACTGCAGTACTAATGCAGCTGGTGGCCACACCAGATACTGACGGTTACCTTTGATTTTGACCCTGCCTTTATTCAGGGACACATTATTCCATTTCTGTTCACATGTCTGTGGAACTTGTTCAGTTTGTGTCTTAGTTGTTGAATCTTGTTATGTTCATACAAATATTTACACATGTAAAATTTGCTGAAAATAAATGCAGTTGACAGTGAGAGGACATTTCTTTTTTAGCTGAGTTTAAAATACATATACAAATAAGAAACAAATAGTAACTAATATACAGTAGAATAAAATGTAGTCCCTGTGCTCAAGAATGCGCTAAGGTAACCTGCCTAAATGATTCCCTCCCTGTAGAACTCACGTCAGTAGCCATGAAGTGCTTTGAAATACTGGTCATGACTCACATCAATACCATCATCCCGAAAACCCTCGACCCACTCCAATTCGCATACCGCCCCAAATCTCAATCTCACTCCACACTGCCCTTTTCCCACCTGGACAAAAGGAACACCTACGTGAGAATGCTATTCATTGTCTACAGCTCAGCGTTCAACACCATAGTGCCCACAAATCTCATCACTAAGCTAAGGACCCTGGGACTAAACACCTCTCTCTGCAACTGGATCCTGGACTTCCTGACAGGCCGCCCCCAGGTGGTAAGGGTAGGCAACAACACATCTGCCATGCTGATCCTCAACACAGGGAACCCTCAGGAGTGTGTGCTTAGTCCCCTCCTGTACTCCCTGTTCATGCACAACTGCGTGGCCAAGCACGACTCCAACACCATCATTAAGTTTGCTGACGACACAACAGTTGAAGGCCTGATCACCGACAATGATGAGGCAGCCTATAGGGAGGAGGTCAGAGACCTGACAGTGTGGTGCCAGGACAACAACCTCTCCCTCAATGTGAGCAAGACAAAGGAGCTTATTGTGGACTACAGGAAAAGGCGGGCCGAACAGGCCCCCATTAACATCGACGGGGTTGTAGTGGAGCGGGTCGAGCGTTTCAAGTTCCTTGGTGTCCACATCACCAACAAACTAACATGGTCCAAACACACCAAGACAGTTGTGAAGAGGGCATGACAACACCTTTTACCCCTCAGGAGACTGAAAAGATTTGGCATGGGTCCCCAGATCCTCAAAACGTTCTACAGCTGCACCATCGAGAGCATCCTGACCGGTTGCATCACCGCCTGGAATGACAACTGCTCGGCTTCTGACTTTAAAGCGCTACAGAGGGTAGTGCGTACGGCCCAATACATCACCGGGACCAAGCTTCCTGTCATCCAGGACCTATATAATAGGCCGTGTCAGAGGAGGGCCCTAACAATTGTCAAAGACTCGAGTCACCCAAGTCATAGACTGTTCTCTCTGCTACCGCATGGCAAGGGGTACCAGAGCGCCAAGTCTAAGTCCAAAAGGCTTCTTAACAGCTTCTAACCCCAAGCCATAATTCTGCTGAACAATTAATCAAATGGCCACCCGGACTATTTACATTGACCCCCCCCCTGCTGCTACTCTCTGTTTATTATCTATGTATAGTCACTTTAACCCTACCTACTTGTACAAATTACCTCCACTAACCGGTGCCCCCGCACATTGACTCTGTACCGGTACCCCTTGTATATAGCCTCGTTATGTTATCTTAATGTGTTACTTTTTACTTTAGTTTAGTTTATTTTGCAAATATTTTCTTAACTCTATTGCTTGAACTGCATTGTTGGTTAAGGGCTTGTGAGTAAACATTTCATGGTAAGGTCTACACCTGTTGTAATCGGCGCATGTGACAAAAAGTTTGATTGATTTGGAATAAACAACCACAGGTGAGCTCCGTTATAAATGGAGGCACTCTTACTTTCACCCACACAGACACATCACCCACACAGACACATCACCCACACAGACACATCACTCACACAGACACATCACCCACACAGACACATCACCCACACAGACACATCACCCAAACAGACACATCACCCACACAGACACATCACCCACACAGACACATCACCCAAACAGACACTTCACCCACACATCACCAAGTCCAGGATCCCTTCTCCTAGTAGATCTCCTCCCAAGTCCAGGATACACTCTCCTCCTGGGCACGCTGCTTGGTCTTGGTGTGGTGGGATCTTCTGTCACGATCGTCGTAATAACTGGATCAAGGCGCAGCGTGCGTAGCGTTCCACATCTTTATTATAAAGTGAAACTTCAAAAAAACAATAAACAGCAAACGAAACGTGAAGCTCAAGCAGTGCTCACAGGCAACTACACAGAAACAAGATCCCACAAAACACAGTGGGGAAATGGCTGCCTAAATATGATCCCCAATCAGAGACAACGATAAACAGCTGCCTCTGATTGGGAACCATATCAGGCCAACATAGAAATAAGCACTCTAGATCACCCACCCTAGTCACACCCCGACCTAACCAAAATAGAGAATAAAAGGCTCTCTATAGTCAGGGCGTGACAGTACCCCCCCAAAGGTGCAGACTCTGGCCGCAAAACCTGACTCAATAGGGAAGGGTCCGGGTGGGCATCTAGCATCGGTGGTGGCTCCGGTGCGGGACTTGGCCCCTGCCCAGACCACGGGTCCGGCCATGGAGCCGGGTAGAACGCCGTGCCCGGACTGGGCCTCGGCGCAGAGGAGGACCCCGGCCATGGAGCTGGGTTGAATGCCGCACCCGGACTGGGCACCGGCGCCGAGGAAGGCTCCAGACTGGGGACCGTCGCCGGAAGCTCCAGACTGGGGACCGTCGATGGAAGCTTCGGACTGGGGACCATCGATGGAAGCTTCGGACTGGGGACCGTCGCCGGAAACCCGGACTGGGGACCGTTGCCGGAGGCTCTGGACTGGTGACACGCACTTCAGGGCGAATGCGAGGAGAAGGCACAGGATGAACCGGACTGGGGAGGCGCACTGGAGGCCTGATGCGTGGGGCCGGCACAGGTTGCACCGGACTGGTGACACGCTCTTCAGGGCGAGTGCGGGGAGCAGGCACAGGACGTACCGGACTGTGGAGGTGCACTGGAGACCTGGTGCGTAGAGCCGGCACCAATTGTACCGGAACAATGACACACTTCACACGGCGAGTGCGGGGAGCAGGCACAGGACGTACTGGACTGTTTGAGGCGCCCTGGATACCTGGTGCGTAGAATCGGCACAAATTGTACCGGAACGGTGACACACACCTCAGGGCGAGTGCGTGGAGGAGACACAGGACGTACCGGACTGTGGAGGCGCACTGGAGGCCAGATGCGTGAAACCGGTGCAGATGACACCGGACTGGTGTCACACTCCTCAGCACACCCGCGCTGCAGCACTCTCATCGCCACCACCTCTCTCCGGAATCTTTCATCGAGTTCCTCCTTCGACTCCCTGACGGTCTCTGGCTCGTTCCTCAGCTCCGCCGACCACCCCGTGTGCCCCCCCAAACAATTCGGCTGTCTTTTGGGCTCTCCTTGTGGCCGCGAACCCCGGCGTCGTCGCTGTCCTCCCTTCTTTCCTTGCGTCTGCTTCCAAGGAAGGCGATGCTGTTTGCCAGAATTTCCTCCCAAGTCCAGGATCCCTTCCCCTCCAAGATCTCCTCCCAAGTCCAGGATACACTCTCCTCCTGGGCACGCTGCTTGGTCTTGGTGTGGTGGGATCTTCTGTCACGATCGTGGTAATGACTGGACCAAGGCGCAGCGTGCGTAGCGATCCACATTTTTATTATAAAGTGAAACTTCAAAAAACAATAAACAGCAAACGAAACGTGAAGCTCAAGCAGTGCTCACAGGCAACTACACAGAAACCAGATCCCACAAAACACAGTGGGGAAATGGCTGCCTAAATATGATCCCCAATCAGAGACAACGATAAACAGCTGCCTCTGATTGGGAACCATATCAGGCCAACATAGAAATAAACACTCTAGATCACCCATCCTAGTCATACCCCGACCTAACCAAAATAGAGAATAAAAGGCTCTCTATGGTCAGGGTGTGACAGACACATAACCCACACAGGTACATCACCCACACAGATACATCACCCACACAGACACATCACCCACACAGATACATCACCCACACAGATACATCACCCACACAGACACATCACCCACACAGACACATAACCCACACAGACACATCACCCACACATCACCCACACAGATACATCACCCACACAGACACATCACCCACACAAACACATCACCCACACAGACACATCACCCACACAGACACATCACCCACACGTCACCCACACAGACACATCAACCACACGTCACCCACACAGATACATCACCCACACAGACACATCACCCACACAGACACCCACACAGATACATCACCCACACAGACACATCACCCACACAGATACATCACCCACACAGACACATCACCCACACAGACACATCACCCACACAGATACATCACCCACACAGACACATCACCCACACGTCACCCACACAGACACATCACCCACACGTCACCCACACAGATACATCACCCACACAGACACATCACCCACACAGACACATCACCCACACAGACACATCACCCACACAGACACATCACCCAAACAGACACATCACCCACACAGACACATCACCCACACAGGCACATCACCCACACAGGCACATCACCCACACAGATACATCACCCACACAGACACATCACCCAAACAGACACATCACCCACACAGACACATCACCCACACAGATACATCACCCACACAGACACATCACCCACACAGACACATCACCCACACAGACACATCACCAAAACAGACACATCACCCAAACAGACACATCACCCACACAGACACATCACCCACACAGATACATCATCCACACAGACACATCACCCACACAGACACATCACCCACACATATACATCACATCACCTACACAGACACATCACCCACACAGATACATCACCCACACATCACCCACACAGACACATCACCACACAGATACATCACCCACACAGACACATCACCTACACAGACACATCACCCACACAGACACATCACCCACACAGATACATCACCCACACAGATACTTCACCCACACATCACCCACACAGATACATCACCCACACAGATACATTGCCCACACAGACACATCACCCACACAGACACATCACCCACACAGATACATCACCCACACAGACACATCACCCACACAGACACATCACCCACACAGATGAATCACCCACACAGACACATCACCCACACAGACACATCACCCACACAGACACATCACCCACACAGATACATCACCCACCCACACAGACACATCACCCACACAGATACATCACCCACACAGACACATCACCCACACAGACACATCACCCACACAGACACATCACCCACACAGATACATCACCCACCCACACAGACACATCACCCACACAGATACATCACCCACACAGACACATCACCCACACAGATACATCACCCACACAGACACATCACCCACACAGATACATCACCCACCCACACAGACACATCACCCACACAGACACATCACCCACACAGATACATCACCCACCCACACAGACACATCACCCACACAGACACATCATGCTCCAAAAGAGACATCATTTCACCTCCATCTACATTCAGAGACACTCCAAAACAACATTGATGAGAGGCAGGTGTCGACGCGACAGTGTGGAAATGGAAAGAGAAATGTGAGAATGAGATGTATAAACCTGAATATGGATTGTTGAGTGTCAAGCCCAGTAATACCGTGCCAATTTCAAGTAAATATTTTCCTTCAATATTGAGGTATTTCATAAGAGGGGAGGGGAGGGCAGGGCAGGGGAGAGCCCAGAGGGTAGTGGGAGGTGGTTTGTCACATTCTATGTGTGAGTTCTGCACGGATCTGTGTAAATATTTCAGCGCTAGAATTAGGTCAATGTGGCGGAGGGGAATAAGATGATTGATTTGTGGTCAATCGCAGACGACGGGCCCACAAAGCGTTTCCGTGTAAAAAATACATCTCATCTGCCTTGAGACAATAGAGACATGGATTGTGTATGTGTGCCATTCAAACGGGTGAATGGGCAAGACCAATAGATTTAAGTGCATTTGAACGGGGTCTGGTAGTAAGTGCCTGGCGTACAGGTTTGAATGTATCAAGAACTGCGAATAAATTAATAAATACCGACAGGTTGAGTATAGATAAAATGACTTCCTTTATAATGAATCTGCCACTAATGTGGCGATCTGTGTCCCTGGGTTACGTAAGGTGAGCTCACACCTGTAGGGAACCGGAAAATAAATACCATAGCAACCACGCCTTAGTTACCTAACCTCTGACCCCTGTATCAGGTGTTAATCTCAGTCCTGACTGGTCAGTTTTGGTCATAAAATGAAACACTACACTCCCAAATTCACCAAAGCTCTGGATACTTCCTTTAACAGTCCAGATGGCAATTTTCACCAACAGAACTTCACCAACAGAACTTCAACAAACACAAAACAGAGCTCTCTTTTTCTCTTTCCCTCTGTCTCTCTCTCACACTTCTCTCTCTCATTCTCTATCTTCTCTCTCTCTCTCTCTCTCTCTCTCTCTCTCTCTTTCTGTCTCTCCTTCTCTCTCTCTCTCTTTGTCTCTCCTTCTCATGCTCTCTCTCATTCTCTCTGTCTCTCTCTCTCTGCCCTTTCTCTCTCTCTCTGCCCTCTCTCTCTCTCTGCCCTTTCTCTCTCTCTCTGCCCTCTCTCTCTCTCTGCCCTCTCTCTCTCTCTCTCTCTCTCTGCCCTCTCTCTCTCTCTGCCCTCTCTCTCTCTCTCTCTCTCTGCCACAATGGATTATTTATGTACATTATCTTTCTCTCCCCCTCTCTCTTATTATCTCTCCCCCCCCCCCCTCTCTCTCTCTCTCTCTCTCTCTCTCTCTCTCTCTCTCTCTCTCTCTCTCTCTCTCTCTCTCTCTCTCTCTCTCTCACACCAGAGCCACAATGGATTATTTATGTACATTATGTGTCTCCCTTGAACACCTTGAAAATATTAATTTCATTCATACCGACTTCCTCTCATGCATACTGTATGTTCTTAACACTGTGTTTCTGTAGTAGAAACAGGAGTTTTCATTGATCCAGTCTTTCCCTCTGACTCCATAAAGCAGGTATGTCTCCAGGCAGGGTGAAGAGGGCATCATGCCCTGTGTTGAGGCCCTGACCTCGCAAGTCCAGATACGTTGACCTAGGTGTGGTAGGGATAGAGGGGTAGGTAGGTGTGGTAGGGATAGAGGGGTAGGTAGGGGGGTAGAAGGGGTAGGAGGGGTAGAGGGGTAGGAGGGGAATGACGGGTAGGAGGGGTAGGTAGGTGTGGTAGGGGTAGAGGGGTAGGTAGGTGTGGTAGGGGTAGAGGGGTAGGTAGGTGTGGTAGAGGGGTAGGTACACAGAGACTGTAACACAGAGACTGTTACACAGAGACTGCAGTTTACACAGAGACTACAGTTTACACAGAGACTGTTACACAGAGGCTGCAGTTTACACAGAGACTGTTACACAGAGACTGCAGTTTACACAGAGACTGCAGTTTACACAGAGACTGCAGTTTACACAGAGACTGTAACACAGAGACTGTTACACAGAGACTGCAGTTTACACAGAGACTACAGTTTACACAGAGACTGTTACACAGAGGCTGCAGTTTACACAGAGACTGTTACACAGAGACTGCAGTTTACACAGAGACTGTAGTTTACACAGAGACTGTAACACGGAGACTGCAGTTTACACAGAGACTGCAGTTTACACAGAGACTGCAGTTTACACAGAGACTACAGTTTACACAGAGACTGCAGTTTACACAGAGACTGCAGTTTACACAGAGACTGTAGTTTACACAGAGACTGTAACACAGAGACTACAGTTTACACAGAGACTGCAGTTTACACAGAGACTGCAGTTTACACAGAGACTGTTACACAGAGACTGTTACACAGAGACTGCAGTTTACACAGAGACTGCAGTTTACACAGAGACTGTTACACAGAGACTTCAGTTTACACAGATACTGCGGTTTACACAGAGACTGTTACACAGATACTGCAGTTTACACAGAGACTGTTACACAGAGACTGTTACACAGAGACTGCAGTTTACACAGAGACTGCAGTTTACACAGAGACTGCAGTTTACACAGAGACTGTAGTTTACACAGAGACTGTAACACAGAGACTACAGTTTACACAGAGACTGCAGTTTACACAGAGACTGCAGTTTACACAGAGACTGTTACACAGAGACTATTACACCGAGACTGCAGTTTACACAGAGACTGCAGTTTACACAGAGACTGTTACACAGAGACTGTTATACAGAGACTGCAGTTTACACAGATACTGCAGTTTACACAGAGACTGCAGTTTACACAGAGACTGTTACACAGACTGTTATACAGAGACTGCAGTTTACACAGATACTGCAGTTTACACAGAGACTGTTACACAGAGACTGTTACACAGAGACTGTTATACAGAGACTGCAGTTTACACAGAGACTGCAGTTTACACAGATACTGCAGTTTACACAGAGACTGTTACACAGAGACTGTTACACAGAGACTGCAGTTTACACAGAGACTGTTACACAGAGACTGTTACACAGAGACTGCAGTTTACACAGATACTGCAGTTTACACAGATACTGCAGTTTACACAGAGACTGCAGTTTACACAGAGACTGTTACACAGAGACTGTTATACAGAGACTGCAGTTTACACAGATACTGCAGTTTACACAGAGACTGTTACACAGAGACTGTTATACAGAGACTGCAGTTTACACAGAGACTGCAGTTTACACAGATACTGCAGTTTACACAGAGACTGTTACACAGAGACTGTTACACAGAGACTGTTACACAGAGACTGCAGTTTACACAGAGACTGTTACACAGAGACTGTTACACAGAGACTGTTACACAGAGACTGCAGTTTACACAGAGACTGTTACACCGAGACTGTTATACAGAGACTGCAGTTTACACAGAGACTGCAGTTTACGCAGATACTGCAGTTTACACAGAGACTGTTACACAGAGACTGCAGTGTGTTGTATTGTTCTATGGAGTCTTACGGAGTACAATGATGTCTTTAGGGCACATCTGATGTCTTTAGGGCACATCTGTCCATGAGACAAAAGGATCTGTGCATCTGAGACACTTCTGACAGGGAACAAATGAGTAATTGAAGTGAACTAATCCAAGAAAATATAAAATAAACCGTTTAACTCACAAACTGAAACCTCATGAATGGGCTGGATGCCACACGGAATGGAAACACACATTTTGACAATGGAGCGAGGAGAGGAGAGGAGAGGCGAGGAGAGGCGGGGAGAGGAAAGGAGAGTCGAGGCGGGGCGAGGCGAAGAGAGGAGAGGAGAGGCGGGGAGAGGAAAGGAGAGGAGAGGAGAGGAGAGGAGAGGAAAGGCGAGGCGAGGCGAGGCGAGGCGAGGAGAGGAGGGGAGAGGAGAGGAGAGGAGAGGAGAGGAGAGGAGAGGAAAGGAGAGGAAAGGCGAGGTGAGGAGAGGAGGGGAGAGGAGAGGAGAGGAGAGGAGAGGAAAGGAGAGGAAAGGCGAGGCGAGGCGAGGAGAGGAGAGGAGAGGAGAGGAGAGGAGGGGAGAGGCGAGGCGAGGAGAGGAAAGGAGAGTCGAGGCGAGGCGAAGAGAGGAGAGGAGAGGCGGGGAGAGGAAAGGCGAGGAGAGGAGAGGGAGAGGAGAGGCAGGGGAGAGGAGAGGGAGAGGGAGAGGGAGAGGGAGAGGGAGAGGAGAGGAGAGGAGAGTCGAGGAGAGGAGAGCGGGCAGTTGGTAAGTAGAAACCAGTTTGATCATTACTCAGTAAAAATGAGGACATGCTAAAAATGCTACCTGTCCCAGTCTGTAGAACTAACCACCATTATGTTTGTCTTCTGCAGGACGAGACCACTTAGGTGGAAAAGTAAACACTAGTGTTGAACATTTGGTCACAAAGCAGCCTTAATGTGAATCAGAGGTTGCATGAGAAAATAACCACACTGTTTTAGCTCCTAATGGTCCATGGTCCTAATCATCACCCACTACAACTATTATAACATCTCACTACAGCTACTATAACATCTCATTATAACTATTAGTACATCTCATTATAACTATTATAACATCTCATTATAACTATTATAACATCTCACTACAACTATTACAAATATTTCATTGTAACTATTAGTACATCTCATTATAACTATTATAACATCTCATTATAACTATTATAACATCTCATTATAACTATTAGTACATCTCATTATAACTATTATAACATCTCACTACAACTATTACAACATTTCATTGTAACTATTATAACATCTCATTATAACTATTATAACATCTCATTATAACTATAACTATTATAACATCTCACTACAACTATTATAACATCTCACTACAACTATTATAACATCTCATTATAACTATTATAACATCTCATTATAACTATTATAACATCTCATTATAACTATTATAACATCTCATTATAACTATTATAACATCTCATTATAACTATTATAACATCTCACTACAACTATTATAACATCTCACTACAACTATTATAACATCTCACTACAACTATTATAACATCTCATCATAACTATTATAACATCTCACTACAACTATTATATCATCTCATTATAACTATTATAACATCTCATTATAACTATTATAACATCTCATTATAACTATAACTAATATAACATCTCATTATAACTATTATAACATCTCATTATAACTATTATAACATCTCACTATAACTATTATAACATCTAATTATAACTATTATAACATCTCATTATAACTATTATAACATCTCACTACAACTATTATAACATCTCATTATAACTATTATAACATCTCATTATAACTATTATTACATCTCATTATAACTATTATAACATCTCACTACAACTATTATAACATCTCATTATAACTATTATAACATCTCATTATAACTATTAACATCTCATTGTAACTACAACTATTATAACATCTCATTATAACTATTATAACATCTCATTATAACTAATATAACATCTCATTATAACTATTATAACATCTCATCATAACTACAACTATTATAACATCTTACTATAACTATTATAACATCTCACTATAACTATTATAACATCTCATTATAAATATTATATAATCTCATTATAACTATTATAACATCTCACTATAACTATTATATCATCTCATTATAACTATTATAACATCTCATTATAACTCTTATAACATCTCATTATAACTATAACTATTATAACATCTCATTATAACTATTATAACATCTCATTATAACTATAACTATTATAACATGTCATTATAACTATTATAACTTCTCATTATACCACACCTAAAATGTGGGGTATATTAAACACAAGACCAAGAAATGACAAGTGTTTGAGTGAGAAGACTAACTGGTGTCTCCAAGTGGCAACACACCTCTCCAGAGTTCACAGTTCATAAGACATTTCAATGCACTTCTATGACTCAAACAACAGTCTTCAACAATCAGCCCTCCCAGCTCTGAGGAACAATCAGCCCTCCCAGCTATGAGGAACTACAGCACTCCCAGCTATGAGGAAGTACATCACTCTCAGCTATGAGGAACTACAGCACTCCCAGCTATGAGGAACTACAGCACTCCCAGCTATGAGGAACAATCAGCCCTCCCAGCTATGAGGAACTACAGCACTCCCAGCTATGAGGAACTATCAGCCCTCCCAGCTATGAGGAACTACAGCACTCCCAGCTATGAGGCACTACAGCACTCCCAGCTATGAGGAACTATCAGCACTCCCAGCTATGAGGAACTATCAGCACTCCCAGCTATGAGGAACAATCAGCACTCCCAGCTATGAGGCACTACAGCACTCCCAGCTATGAGGAATTATCAGCACTCCCAGCTATGAGGAACTATCAGCACTCCCAGCTATGAGGCACTACAGCACTCCCAGCTATGAGGAACTATCAGCACTCCCAGCTATGAGGCACTACAGCACTCCCAGCTATGAGGAACTATCAGCACTCCCAGCTATGAGGAACTACAGCACTCCCAGCCATGAGGAACTACAGCACTCCCAGCTATGAGGAACTACCAGCACTCCCAGCTATGAGGAACTACAGCACTCCCAGCTATGAGGAACTACAGCACTCCCAGCTATGAGGAACTATCAGCACTCCCAGCTATGAGGAACTACAGCACTCCCAGCTATGAGGAACTATCAGCACTCCCAGCTATGAGGAACTACAGCACTCCCAGCTATGAGGAACTATCAGCACTCCCAGCTATGAGGAACTATCAGCACTCCCAGCTATGAGGAACTATCAGCACTCCCAGCTATGAGGAACTACAGCACTCCCAGCTATGAGGAACTATCAGCACTCCCACCTATGAGGAACTACCAGCACTCCCAACTATGAGGAACTACCAGCACTCCCAGCTATGAGGAACTATCAGCACTCCCAGCTATGAGGAACTAGAAGACACTTGTATTGTTTCGTTTGTAACACATCCCTGCATCTCCACCATCACACAATGACTTGTTGTTGTTTCCCCAATCCAGAAACGGTCCATTATAAATCGCAAATCTGGGTCAGGTGGTCTTGAACTGAAAGCTTTTTTTCTATTGCCCGACATGACTAGCTAAATTGTAAAATATAATATATGATATTGCAGTGCTTTCACAAGGCATTTCAAGGGAAACAGATCATAAATATGGTGTGCATTGAAAGGAGTCATGAGTGCATTCAGGTACGTGTGACCTGGCAAATGTTCTTCCCAATAGACAAACACCAGAACATCCCAGGGTATAACAGCAGGGTATAACGGCAGGGTATAACGGCAGGGTGGGGTGTAACGGCAGGGTATAACGGCAGGGTATAAAGGCAGGTGTCACGCCCTGACCAGGTGAACTCGGGTATATTGGGTCAGGGTGTGTCATGTTAGGTATTTTTCCTTGGTTTGTGTTTTGTTTACGTTTTAGCCTTGTGTAGGCTCTAGGTGGGTAATTCTATGTTGGGTTCTGTCGATTCCCAATCAGAGACAGCTGTCGCTAATTGTCTCTGATTGGGATCACATTTAAGTTGCTGTTTTCCCCACGCTGTTGGTGGGGTGTTGTCTCTTTGTTTGAGCAAGTAACGTATCGGTATTTTTCTTGAATTTTGTGTACATGTTTAATTCCATGGTGTTGAATAAACATGTGTTCGCTCCCAGCTGCGTTTTGGTCCGCTTCCTCGTCACCAGGCGACGAACGTTACAGAACACCCCACCGAACCAGGACCAAGCAGCGGGAGGAAAAGGAGCGTGAGAGATGGGCTCGCGAGGGGAAGGAGTTCTGGACCTGGGAGGAGATCATGTCGGGGAAAGGACCCTGGCGGAAGGATTCCCAGGTCGAGGAGGTAAAGCCAGCCGGTAGACGGAGTCGCAGGCGGCGGTCGAGGAGGCCCGGAAAACACCCCAAATAATTTTTTTTGGGGGGGCTAATGGGGTGGTCCGGAAGGGCAGAGGAAGAGCCCAGACCACTGCTCTCGTGGGGGATGACGGCGGAGGAAGAGAAGGAGATGATGAGGCGTTTGATTGAGGACCTGCAGAGGGAAGATCTGGAGGAGGAGCCATGGTATGCGGAGTTGTGCGCTGTGTCGCCAGTGCGCCCGCACAGCCCGGTGCGTCCGGTGGACATGCCCAGCACAGGCCGTGCTAGGATGGGCATCCAGCCAGGACGAGTGGCTAAACCGGCTCCACGCTTCAGTTCACCAGTGCGTGTTCACAGTCCTGTCTGGCCCGTCCCTGTTCCCCGCACCAAGCCCATGGTGCGTGTCCACAGTCCTGTCCGGCCAGTTCCTGTTCCCCGCACCAAGCCCACGGTGCGTGTCCACAGTCCGGCACGGCCCGTGTCCGGTCCACCGGTGCCCAATCCTGTTCCGGTCGACGGCTCCGCTCCGGAGCCGGAGCGTGCCGCTCCACAGTGGTCCAGTCCGGGCCAGAGGGGTAGGGTTAAGGTGAAGGCGGGGGAGAGAACACGCCCGGGGCCAGAGCCTCCACCGAGGGTGAGGCGCCCACCCGGGTCCCCCCCCTAATAGACTTAAGTTTGGTGCGCCGGGAGTACGCACCGTTGGGGGGGGGGGGGTTCTGTCACGCCCTGACCAGGTGAACTCGGGTATATTGGGTCAGGGTGTGTCATGTTAGGTATTTTTCCTTGGTTTGTGTTTTGTTTACGTTTTAGCCTTGTGTAGGCTCTAGGTGGGTAATTCTATGTTGGGTTCTGTCGATTCCCAATCAGAGACAGCTGTCGCTAATTGTCTCTGATTGGGATCACATTTAAGTTGCTGTTTTCCCCACGCTGTTGGTGGGTGTTGTCTCTTTGTTTGAGCAAGTAACGTATCGGTATTTTTCTTGAATTTTGTGTACATGTTTAATTCCATGGTGTTGAATAAACATGTGTTCGCTCCCAGCTGCGTTTTGGTCCGCTTCCTCATTACCTGACGCCGAACGTTACAGCAGGGTATAACGGCAGGGTATAACGGCAGGGTATAACGGCAGGGTATAACGGCAGGGTATAACGGCAGGGTATAAAGGCAGGGTATAACAGCAGGGTATAAAGGTAGGGTAAAACGGCAGGGTATAAAGGCAGGGTATAAAGGTAGGGTATAAAGGCAGGGTATAAGGGCAGGGTAGGGTATAACGGCAGGGTATAATGGCAGGGTAAAACGGCAGGGTATAAAGGCAGGGTATAACGGCAGGGTATAAGGGCAGGGTAGGGTATAACGGCAGGGTATAAGGGCAGGGTATAACGGCAGGGTATAAAGGCAGGGTATAACGGCAGGGTATAAAGGCAGGGTATAACGGCAGGGTATAACGGCAGGGTATAAAGGCAGGGTATAACGGCAGGGTATAACGGCAGGGTATAACAGCAGGGTATAAAGGTAGGGTAAAACGGCAGGGTATAAAGGCAGGGTATAAAGGTAGGGTATAAAGGCAGGGTATAAGGGCAGGGTAGGGTATAACGGCAGGGTATAATGGCAGGGTAAAACGGCAGGGTATAAAGGCAGGGTATAACGGCAGGGTATAAGGGCGGGGTAGGGTGAAACGGCAGGGTATAACGGCAGGGTATAACGGCAGGGTATAAAGGCAGGGTATAACGGCAGGGTAGGGTATAACGGCAGGGTATAATGGCAGCGTAGGGGATAACGGCAGGGCAGGGTATAACAGCAGGGTATATCAGCAGGGTATAAAGGCAGGGTATAAAGGCAGGGTATAACAGCAGGGTATAACGGCAGGGTAGGGAATAACAGCAGGGTATAACAGCAGGGTATAAAGGCAGGGTATAAAGGCAGGGTATAACAGCAGGGTATAATAGCAGGGTATAACGGCAGGGCAGGGTATAACGGCAGGGCAGGGTATAACGGCAGGGTATAACGGCAGGGCAGGGTATAACGGCAGGGCAGGGTATAATGGCAGGGTATAACAGCAGGGTATAACGGCAGGGTATAACGGCAGGGCAGGGTGTAACGGCAGGGTATAACGGCAGGGTATAACAGCAGGGTATAACAGCAGGGTATAACGGCAGGGTATAAAGGCAGGGTATAATGGCAGGGTAGGGTCAAATGGCAGGGTAGGGTTTAACGGCAGGGTATAATGGCAGGGTATAACAGCAGGGTATAACGGCAGGTCGTCTGGTAGCTGTACATCAAACATGGTGATCATATATGACAAGAGTTTCATGATATGGAAATGTGAAGTCCACATTTGGGGTGTTTGGTTTGCTTCAATGACATCAAAGCGTTATTCATTATAATCCTCAACATCTCATCTTTCAGAATACATGGACACCTCTTAATTTACAGCATTTTCCTCAATCAGACAACAACACAATGGGTAAAAGTTGCCCAATTACCTAGAGGGATAGGGGGGCGGTGACTTCTTGTCACGTGAGGTGCTAAAGTTCAGAACGGCTGTCCATCAAAACCCATACAAAGCTGTGAAGAACAGAGCCTGAGCTCTGACGTCATGTTTAGCATGTTACTGTTTGGTTTATTATATGTTATTTTATTTCACCTTTATTTAACCAGGTAGGCCAGTTGAGAACAAGTCCTTTATTTAACCAGGTAGGCAAGTTGAGAACAAGTTCTCATTTACAACTGCGACCTGGCCAACATAAAGCAAAGCAATGCGACAAAAACAACAACACAGAGTTACACATAAAAAAAGGAACTGTACAACCAATACATTCGAATTTAGGTACTTATTAGTGTCCAAATCTGCCTCGGTCAACCAATACAGGGCTACGACTATTATAACGATGATGAATCTTTTTACTTTATGGCACAGGACAATGATCTGTTACTTCAGTGTCCCAGCGGTCCAGGTGAACACATTAAACACAATAACAGCAGTATCTCATATGTATATACTGTACTCTATACCATCTACTGCATCTTGCCATCTTGATGTAATGTACCACTACATTACTCATCTCATATGTATATACTGTACTCTATACCATCTACTGCATCTTGCCATCTTGACGTAATGTACCACTAGCCACTTTAAACAATGCCGCTTTATGTTTCATACCCTACATTACTCATCTCATATGTATATACTGTACTCCATACCATCTACTGCATCTTGTCTACGTCGTTCGGCCATCACTCTTTTATATATTTTTATGTACATATTCTTATTCATTCCTTTACACTTGTGTGTACAAGGTAGTTGTTGTGGAATTGGTAGATTACTTGTTAGATATTACTGCATGGTCGGAACTAGAAGCACAAGCATTTCGCTACACTTGCATTAACATCTGCTAACCATGTGTATGTGACAAATACATTTGATTTGATTTGAGCTGTCCAGGTGAACACATTAAATACAACAACAGCAGTGTCTCAGCTGGCCATGTGAAAGGCAGCACTGGGAATCATGTGGCAATAGACAATAGACAGACGATAGAAAGTAGGCGATAAAGCAATAAGGCCCGAGGAGGTGTGATATATGGCCAATATACCAAGGCTTAGGGCTGTCTGGATACAGCCCTTAGCCATGGTATATTGGCCATATATCACAAACTCCCGAGGTGCCTTATTGCTGTTATAAACAGGTTACCAACGTAATTAGAGCAGTAAAAATAAATGTTTTGGCACACCTGTGGTATACGGTCTGATATACCATGACTTTCAGCCTATCAGAATTCAGGTAAACCACCCAGTTTATAATAGTTGATAGACGATAGATGATAGACAGCACACAGTGGCAAGACTTGTTTATACAAACTCCAACTCTCTCCTCCACACAGTTTATGCCCTTTTTTTACGTCAACAGCTTTCACAAAGTGTTTTACAGAAAGCCGGCCTAGATCCCAAAGCAAAGGCACAGTGGCAAGGGAAAACTCTGGGAGGAAGAAACCTCTAGAGGAACCAGGATCAAAGAGAAGGCCCGTCCTCCAACAGAGGAGGACGGGAGAGAAGGCCGTCCTCCTCTAGAGGAACCAGGGTCAGAGAGAAGACCCGTCCTCCTCTTAAGGAACCAGGGCCAGAGAGAAGACCCTTCCTCCTCTGGAGGAACCAGGGCCAGAGAGAAGACCCTTCCTCCTCTAGAGGAACCAGGGTCAGAGAGAAGACCCGTCCTCCTCTAGAGGAACCAGGGTCAGAGAGAAGACCCATCTTCCTCTAGAGGAACCAGGGTCAGAGAGAAGACCCTTCCTCCTCTAGAGGAACCAGGGCCAGAGAGAAGACCCGTCCTCCTCTAGAGGAACCAGGGCCAGAGAGAAGACCCGTCCTCCGCCCGAGGAACCAGGGTCAGAGAGAAGACCCATCCTCCTCTAGTGGAACCAGGGTTGGAGAGAAGGCCCGTCCTCCTCTAGAGGAACCAGGGCCAGAGAGAAGACCCGTCTTCCTCTAGAGGAACCAGGACCAGAGAGAAGACCCGTCCTCCTCCCAAGGAACCAGGGCCAGAGAGAAGACCCATCTTCCTCTAGAGGAACCAGGGCCAGAGAGAAGACCCGTCCTCCTCTAGAGGAACCAGGGCCAGAGAGAAGACCCGTCCTCCAACAGAGGAACCAGGGTCAGAGAGAAGACCCGTCTTTCTCTAGAGGAACCAGGGCCAGAGAGAAGACCCGTCCTCCAACAGAGGAACCAGGGTCAGAGAGAAGGCCCGTCCTCCTCTAGAGGAACCAGGGCCAGAGAGAAGACCCGTCCTCCAACAGAGGAACCAGGGCCAGAGAGAAGACCCTACCTCCTCTAGAGGAACCAGGGTCAGAGAGAAGACCCGTCCTCCTCTAGAGGAACCAGGGTCAGAGAGAAGGCCCGTCCTCCTCTAGAGGAACCAGGGCCAGAGAGAAGACCCGTCCTCCTCTAAAGGAACCAGGGCCAGAGAGAAGAGCCTTCCTCCTCTAGAGGAACCAGGGCCAGAGAGAAGACCCGTCCTCCTCTAGAGGAACCAGGGCCAGAGAGAAGACCCGTCCTCCTCTAAAGGAACCAGGGCCAGAGAGAAGACCCTTCCTCCTCTAGAGGAACCAGGGCCAGAGAGAAGACCCTTCCTCCTCTAGAGGAACCAGGGCCAGAGAGAAGACCCGTCTTCCTCTAGAGGAACCAGGGCCAGAGAGAAGACCCGTCCTCCAACAGAGGAACCAAGGTCAGAGAGAAGACCCGTCCTCCTCTAGAGGAACCAGGCCCAGAGAGAAGACCCGTCCTCCAACAGAGGAACCAGGGTCAGAGAGAAGACCCGTCTTCCTCTGATATTGAGATGGTGATGTGCTTGTGAGGAGGAGGTGGTTTGGTGAACTACAATATAAGGTGATTTGATGTGTCACTTTGGCTGTATATATCAGAGCTAATATCTAGACTTTAACCCAGGTTTAACATGGCCTGGAAGCGCACAGATCTAGCATGGAGGTTGGTCATCATTAAATAGATATTTGGTCATCATCATATATTTGTCACGCCCTGACCTTAGAGAGCCTTTTTATTCTCTATTTTGGTTAGGTCAGGGTGTGACTAGGGTGGGTACTCTATTTTTTGTATTTCTATGTTGGCCTGATATGGTTCCCAATCAGAGGCAGCTGTCTATCATTGTCTCTGATTGGGGATCATATCAGGCCAACATAGAAATACAAAAAAATAGAGTAGTCACACCCTGACCTAACCAAAATAGAGAATTTTCGTTGGTTACTCTTTATTGTTTTGTTGCCGGTTATCAATAATAAAAGATGATTAACCTACCCCACGCTGCATCTTGGTCCGGCCATCATTACAACGACGTTCGTCACAATATTTGAAGTCTGCTAAGACATTTGATAGAGTTCTATGTCAACACGTGCTTCCTATGAGACAACGAGAGAACAGAAAAATGGGAGAAGTCTATTTATGACTCGTTACCGTGCAAATGGTGAATTTTTTTAAACAAAGAAGCATGAACAGACCGTCTGACTTATACCACAAAATGTTTCAGACAAGACATGGACGTCACACCAGACTCACTCAGATTGATGTGATTTGGTTGTTGGTTAGAAAAGCATATGGCAGAGGACAAACAGACCAACTCAGCTCTATAATTTGAACCTCACAGATGGTGACAGAGATTAGTTTAAAATTAATTTACTCTCAGGCAACATAAAGTATAATCTCGCCACATCTAGATGCATAGTAATTAAGGATGAGTTATATTTCATTCATGGGAATCAAAATGTTGCTCACCCCCCCCCCCCCCGAGTTCAAAAGACTGACGGCCATATGTCTTCCCCCTTCATCATTCCATCACTCCCCGCAATTTACAGTATAGACAAACCAGTCATGAAATTGCAATGCGATGAATCACAATTATTTCACAAAGCACATAGGCATTAGAACATTCCACTTTGGGTACATTTAAATTGGAACCACCTGAATGAATGCATACTTTATTGTCCCATAGGGGGGATTTGTCTGGCAATCTATGTAAAGTGCATATCACATCGATAGTGGCTTCTGTTGCTTATAGAAAGTCTTACCAAATATTATGTTGACCAACAGCCGTACCATTTGTGATTGTTTGTCTGTGACTCAGGTCTTTGCTACAGATGTACAGTAGGATCTTAATTTGAGCAGGTTTGCTACAGAAGGAAAATAATCCTACAGCAACAGGAAATGTGAATTTAATGAACGGACGCTGTTGTAGCAGTTGATACATTTTTTGTGAGGGGAAATTCAAGTCTGAAGTTTCAAAGTGGAAATTACAAAACTTTAGAAGCTTTTTAAAACCTCAAATGCTATAAGTTTGAAAGTTCTCCTGTAACAAGGTGGTCAAAGCTAAGATACTCCATATGTATTGTGTGAATGCTTCCGTGAGAGGAAAACGTGGCCCGTAATGACAGCAGTAAAGTATTATAAAAATTACATTTACATTTTCTTCATTTTTGCAGCCGCTCTTATCCAGAGCAACATTACAGTACAGTCAATGCATTGAGGTAACGAGCTGAGACAACCACATATCACAGACACAGAAAGTAAATGTTTTCCTCAATAAAGCAACTACGACAGTAAACAGTAAAGGCTTTAACAGAGAACCCTGTGGAACCCCCCCACACACCTTGAATCAGAGGCTTAATCTACCAAATGCTGCCTTACCAGAGAGAAACCGGAGAGTTTGAACCTGTCACAACTCACAAACACTTTGAGTGGGTAAGCTATCCACTCACTACCGCTATTGGTGATCAACTTCCCCCTTTATCCACTCACTACCGCTATTGGTGATCAACTTCCCCCTTTATCCACTCACTAACGCTATTGGTGATTAATTTCCCCCTTTATCCACTCACTACCGTTATTGGTGATCAATTTCCCCCTTTATCCACTCACTACCGCTATTGGTGATTAATTTCCCCCTTTATCCACTCACTACCGTTATTGGTGATCAATTTCCCCCTTTATCCACTCACTAACGCTATTGGTGATCAATTTCCCCCTTTATCCACTCACTACCGTTATTGGTGATCAATTTCCCCCTTTATCCACTCACTAACACTATTGGTGATCAATTTCCCCCTTTATCCACTCACTACCGTTATTGGTGATCAATTTCCCCCTTTATCCACTCACTACCGTTATTGGTGATCAATTTCCCCCTTTATCCACTCACTACCGCTATTGATGATCAATTTCCCCCTTTATCCACTCACTACCGCTATTGATGATCAATTTCCCCCTTTATCCACTCACTACCGTTATTGGTGATCAATTTCCCCCTTTATCCACTCACTACCATTATTGGTGATCAATTTCCCCCTTTATCCACTCACTACCGTTATTGGTGATCAATTTCCCCCTTTATCCACTCACTACCGTTATTGGTGATCAATTTCCCCCTTTATCCACTCACTACCGCTATTGATGATCAATTTCCCCCTTTATCCACTCACTACCGTTATTGGTGATCAATTTCCCCCTTTATTTTTACTACATTTAAGTCATTTAGCAGACGCTCTTATCCAGAGCGACTTACAAATTGGTGCATTCACCTATAATATCCAGTAGAACAAACACTTTACAATAGTGCATCTAAATCCTTTAAAGGGGGGGGGGGGGTTAGAAGGATTACTTTATCCTATCCCAGGTATTCCTTAAAGA
This sequence comes from Salmo trutta, assembly GCF_901001165.1. NCBI lineage: Eukaryota > Metazoa > Chordata > Actinopteri > Salmoniformes > Salmonidae > Salmo > Salmo trutta. The sequence continues at coordinate 46,037,278 of NC_042965.1, forward strand.
GGTGGGGTTTCAGGTGTCTCCGGAAGGTGGTGATTGACTCCGCTGTCCTGGCATCGTGAGGGAGATTGTTCCACCATTGGGGTGCCAGAGCGGCAAACAGTTTTGACTGGGCTGAGCGGGAGCTGTGCTTCCTCAGAGGTAGGGAGGCGAGCAGGCCAGAGGTGGATGAACGCAGTGCCCTTGTTTGGGTGTAGGGCCTGATCAGAGCCTGAAGGTACGGAGGTGCCGTTCCCCTCACAGCTCCGTAGGCAAGCACCATGGTCTTGTAGCGGATGCGAGCTTCAACTGGAAGCCAGTGGAGAGAGCGGAGGAGCGGGGTGACGTGAGAGAACTTGGGAAGGTTGAACACCAGACGGGCTGCGGCGTTCTGGATGAGTTGTAGGGGTTTGATGGCACAGGCAGGGAGCCCAGCCAACAGCGAGTTGCAGTAATCCAGACGGGAGATGACAAGTGCCTGGATTAGGACCTGCGCCGCTTCCTGTGTGAGGCAGGGTCGTACTCTGCGAATGTTGTAGAGCATGAACCTACAGGATCGGGTCACCGCCTTGATGTTAGTGGAGAACGACAGGGTGTTGTCCAGGATCACGCCAAGGTTCTTAGCACTCTGGGAGGAGGACACAAGGGAGTTGTCAACTGTGATGGCGAGATCATGGAACGGGGGAAATTTATCCACTCACTACCGTTATTGGTGATCAATTTCCCCCTTTATCCACTCACTACCGCTATTGATGATCAATTTCCCCCTTTATCCACTCACTAACGCTATTGGTGATCAATTTCCTCCTTTATCCACTCACTAACGCTATTGGTGATCAATTTCCCCCTTTATCCACTCACTACCGCTATTGGTGATCAACTTCCCCCTTTATCCACTCACTAACGCTATTGGTGATCAATTTCCCCCTATCAACTGAGCTCTGACAGTCCTGACAGACGGCAGTGGCAGAGGGACTGGTCGTCGTAGCGATGGCGAGTGAAACATTTACCACGCCGTCTGGTAGAAGGGAAATGATGGAGGCCTTGGGAGCCAGTCATCAATAACAGTGGAGAGATAGGATGTTACACTCGGGTTGTCATTGTCCTGAAGAATGTCCCTGACTGGGCTGGTTTAACATGTCGTGTATACATAGAACCAACTGTTTCTTCTGGCATCCTGCTATAAATATAGACTAAATATACACTACATACACTATCTAAACGTCACCTGCATACCGGATACTGATCCAACATGAAGCCACTCACACTGGCTTAGCTCACACTCAGTTTGTACCACTGATGTACAAAATTATCTCTTGTATCACAACTGATGTGACAAATGCACTGGCTTCATGTTGCATTGGCTTCTTACGTGCTTGTATCACTCTTGTATCCAGGTCCCCCTCACACAAAGAGGTTCCTAACCTCAAGGATTGCTGTTCCTGGTAAAGTTGTACCCGCCAAGTTCGAACAAGGAGAAGTTCAAGAGGAGAGACTTTTATAACCCATTCTCATGAATGGTAGTATGGTCCTGATGCTAACCACGACATTCCATTCAATGTTATAAAATGGCATTCACAAGTATAATATATTGTTACCGTACTAATCACAAAGATAACAATCTGCTTAGATGAGATACAACCTATGAATGATAAAAGTCAATGAGAGTCATAACTAAATATCATGTCATTGGATGCAATAAAAAGAGAGAGAATTAATTTAGTGAGAATAAAATCACAAGGTTGTATTTTATCTTAACAACGGTCAAAATGGATTTAAAGAGGAAGAGACTACGAAAAGAAAACAAGTTCTAAAGAGAAGCGGGTGTAGAAGGAGTGGGTTAGGGTTAGTGTAGAAGGAGTAGGTTAGGATTAGTGTAGAAAGGAGTGTGTAGGGTTAGTGTAGAAGGAGTTGGTTAGGGTTAGTGTAGAAAGGAGTAGGTTAGGGTTAGTGTAGAAGGAGTAGGTTAGGGTTAGTGTAGAAGGAGTGGGTTAGGGTTAGTGTAGAAGGAGTAGGTTAGGGTTAGTGTAGAAGGAGTAGGTTAGGGTTAGTGTAGAAGGAGTGGGTTAGGGTTAGTCTAGAAGGAGTGGGTTAGGGTTAGTCTAGAAGGAGTGGGTTAGGGTTAGTGTATAAAGGAGTGGGTTAGGGTTAGTGTATAAAGGAGTGGGTTAGGGTTAGTCTAGAAGGAGTGGGTTAGGGTTAGTGTATAAAGGAGTGGGTTAGGGTTAGTGTAGAAGGAGTAGGTTAGGATTAGTGTAGAAGGAGTGGGTTAGGGTTAGTGTAGAAGGAGTGGGTTAGGGTTAGTGTATAAAGGAGTGGGTTAGGGTTAGTCTAGAAGGAGTGGGTTAGGGTTAGTGTAGAAAGAGTGGGTTAGGGTTAGTGTATAAAGGAGTGGGTTAGGGTTAGTGTAGAAAGGAGTAGGTTAGGGTTAGTGTATAAAGGAGTGGGTTAGAGTTAGTGTAGAAAGGAGTAGGTTAGGGTTAGTGTATAAAGGAGTAGGTTAGGGTTAGTGTATAAAGGAGTGGGTTAGTGTAGAAGGAGTAGGTTAGGGTTAGTGTAGAAGGAGTGGGTTAGGGTTAGTGTAGAAGGAGTAGGTTAGGGTTAGTGTAGAAGGAGTAGGTTAGGGTTAGTGTAGAAAGGAGTAGGTTAGGGTTAGTGTATAAAGGAGTAGGTTAGGGTTAGTGTATAAAGGAGTAGGTTAGGGTTAGTGTAGAAGGAGTAGGTTAGGGTTAGTGTATAAAGGAGTGGGTTAGGGTTAGTGTAGAAGGAGTAGGTTAGGGTTAGTGTAGAAGGAGTAGGTTAGGGTTAGTGTATAAAGGAGTGGGTTAGGGTTAGTGTAGAAGGAGTAGGTTAGGGTTAGTGTAGAAGGAGTAGGTTAGGGTTAGTGTAGAAGGAGTAGGTTAGGGTTAGTGTAGAAGGAGTGGGTTAGTGTATAAAGGAGTAGGTTAGGGTTAGTGTAGAAGGAGTAGGTTAGGGTTAGTGTAGAAGGAGTAGGTTAGGGTTAGTGTAGAAGGAGTAGGTTAGGGTTAGTGTAGAAGGAGTAGGTTAGGGTTAGTGTAGAAGGAGTAGGTTAGGGTTAGTGTAGAAGGAGTGGGTTAGTGTATAAAGGAGTAGGTTAGGGTTAGTGTAGAAGGAGTAGGTTAGGGTTAGTGTAGAAGGAGTAGGTTAGGGTTAGTGTAGAAGGAGTAGGTTAGGGTTAGTGTAGAAGGAGTAGGTTAGGGTTAGTGTAGAAGGAGTAGGTTAGGGTTAGTGTATAAAGGAGTGGGTTAGGGTTAGTGTAGAAGGAGTGGGTTAGGGTTAGTGTAGAAGGAGTTGGTTAGGGTTAGTGTAGAAGGAGTGGGTTAGGGTTAGTGTAGAAAGGAGTAGGTTAGGGTTAGTGTATAAAGGAGTGGGTTAGGGTTAGTGTAGAAGGAGTAGGTTAGGGTTAGTGTATAAAGGAGTGGGTTAGGGTTAGTGTAGAAGGAGTGGGTTAGGGTTAGTGTATAAAGGAGTAGGTTAGGGTTAGTGTAGAAGGAGTAGGTTAGGGTTAGTGTAGAAGGAGTGGGTTAGGGTTAGTGTAGAAGGAGTAGGTTAGGATTAGTGTAGAAGGAGTGGGTTAGGGTTAGTGTATAAAGGAGTGGGTTAGGGTTAGTGTAGAAGGAGTGGGTTAGGGTTAGTGTAGAAGAAGTAGGTTAGGGTTAGTGTAGAAAGGAGTAGGTTAGGGTTAGTGTATGAAGGAGTGGGTTAGGGTTAGTGTAGAAGGAGTGGGTTAGGGTTAGTGTAGAAGGAGTAGGTTAGGGTTAGTGTAGAAGGAGTGGGTTAGGGTTAGTGTATAAAGGAGTGGGTTAGGGTTAGTGTATAAAGGAGTGGGTTAGGGTTAGTGTAGAAGGAGTAGGTTAGGATTAGTGTAGAAAGGAGTAGGTTAGGGTTAGTGTAGAAGGAGTAGGTTAGGGTTAGTGTATAAGGAGTAGGTTAGGGTTAGTGTAGAAGGAGTAGGTTAGGGTTAGTGTAGAAGGAGTAGGTTAGGGTTAGTGTAGAAGGAGTAGGTTAGGGTTAGTGTAGAAGGAGTGGGTTAGGGTTAGTGTATAAAGGAGTAGGTTAGGGTTAGTGTAGAAGGAGTAGGTTAGGGTTAGTGTAGAAGGAGTAGGTTAGGGTTAGTGTATAAAGGAGTGGGTTAGGGTTAGTGTAGAAGGAGTGGGTTAGGGTTAGTGTAGAAGGAGTAGGTTAGGATTAGTGTAGAAAGGAGTAGGTTAGGGTTAGTGTAGAAGGAGTGGTTTAGGGTTAGTGTAGAAGGAGTAGGTTAGGGTTAGTGTAGAAGAAGTAGGTTAGGGTTAGTGTAGAAAGGAGTAGGTTAGGGTTAGTGTATAAAGGAGTGGGTTAGGGTTAGTGTAGAAGGAGTGGGTTAGGGTTAGTGTAGAAGGAGTAGGTTAGGGTTAGTGTAGAAGGAGTAGGTTAGGGTTAGTGTAGAAAGGAGTAGGTTAGGGTTAGTGTATAAAGGACTGGGTTAGGGTTAGTGTAGAAGGAGTGGGTTAGGGTTAGTGTATAAAGGAGTGGGTTAGTGTAGAAAGAAGTAGGTTGGGGTTAGTGAAGAAAGGAGTGGGTTAGTGTAGAAAGGAGTAGGTTAGGGTTAGTGTATAAAGGAGTAGGTTAGGGTTAGTGTAGAAGGAGTAGGTTAGGGTTAGTGTAGAAGGAGTAGGTTAGGGTTAGTGTAGAAGGAGTGGGTTAGGGTTAGTGTATAAAGGAGTGGGTTTTTGTAGAAAGAAGTAGGTTGGGGTTAGTGAAGAAAGGAGTGGGTTAGGGTTAGTGTAGAAAGGAGTGGGTTAGGGTAGGAACAAGTGGGTAGGGTTAGTGTAGACAGGAGTGGGTTAGGGTTAGTGTAGAAGGAGTAGGTTAGGGTTAGTGTAGGAACAAGTGGGTAGGGTTAGTGTAGAAGGAGTGGGTTAGTGTAGAAAGGAGTAGGTTAGGGTTAGTGTAGACAGGAGTGGGTTAGGGTTAGTGTAGAAAGGAGTAGGTTAGGGTTAGTGTAGGAACAAGTGGGTAGGGTTAGTGTAGACAGGAGTGGGTTAGGGTTAGTGTAGAAGGAGTAGGTTAGGATTAGTGTAGAAAGGAGTAGGTTAGGGTTAGTGTAGAAAGGAGTAGGTTAGGGTTAGTGTATAAGGAGTAGGTTAGGGTTAGTGTAGAAGGAGTAGGTTAGGGTTAGTGTAGAAGGAGTAGGTTAGGATTAGTGTAGAAGGAGTAGGTTAGGATTAGTGTAGAAAGGAGTGGGTTAGGGTTAGTGTTGAAGGAGTAGGTTAGGATTAGTGTAGAAAGGAGTGGGTTAGGGTTAGTGTAGAAGGAGTAGGTTAGGGTTAGTGTAGAAGGAGTGGGTAGGGTTAGTGTAGAAGGAGTAGGTTAGGATTAGTGTAGAAAGGAGGAGGTTAGGGTTAGTGTAGAAAGGAGTAGGTTAGGGTTAGTGTAGAAGGAGTAGGTTAGGGTTAGTGTAGACAGGAGTGGGTTAGGGTTAGTGTAGAAGTAGGTTAGGGTTAGTGTAGAAGGAGTAGGTTAGGGTTAGTGTAGACGGAGTAGGTTAGGGTTAGTGTAGAAAGGAGTGGGTTAGGGTTAGTGTAGAAGGAGTAGGTTAGGGTTAGTGTAGACAGGAGTGTGTAGGGTTAGTGTAGACAGGAGTGGGTTAGGGTTAGTGTAGACAGGAGTAGGTTAGGGTTAGTGTAGAAGGAGTAGGTTAGGGTTAGTGTAGACGGAGTAGGTTAGGGTTAGTGTAGACAGGAGTGTGTAGGGTTAGTGTAGACAGGAGTGGGTTAGGGTTATTGTAAAAAGGAGTGGGTTAGGATTAGTGTAGAAAGGAGTGGGTTAGGGTTAGTGTAGAAGGAGTAGGTTAGGGTTAGTGTAGACAGGAGTGGGTAGGGTTAGTGTAGACAGGAGTGGGTTAGGGTTATTGTAAAAAGGAGTGGGTTAGGGTTGGTTTAGAAACGAGTGCGACTGAAAAGCAAAATAAAAGTGTATTAGATGATCTGAAAATAAATAAATCAAGGCCTCATAATTCGTACTGAGAAAAAGAGCCACTTAGGAGTTCTGTTAGGTTGCATCAGGAGCGAGCCAACGTTGTGCTAACATGCTATCCAGCTATAAATATTGATAATTGAGGACAATGAAGGGTGGTTGGGTAATTTAATTGAAACATGTTGGACTCTCCCTGTCTCCTTCATGCAGCTTTAATAAAACCCTGACCGTGGTAATGATGGGAATGCTTCAGGTAAACCCTGCACTCTGACCTCACCATCAAAATTCCAATCTACCAAATACAGCCCTGCAATAAAACAGGGTGGATCACATACACATTCTTACAGCCTGAGTGGCTTTGTGGATTTATGTCCCGTAACAAAGTTTTAAAGTCACACGTTATTTGCTTTAGATGTTAAAGCGAGGTATTTTCCCCTTGGGGCAAGCACTCTTCTAGCTCTCTCCTCAAGACGAAAAAAAACAAAAAAACAACGAAAAAAAAACAAAAAACGTTTGGCTTCAAAAGATCTGTGTAAAATAGAGTTTGACATGGGAGTTGTTCTACCCGGGAGATGTCTGATGGCGTGACTGGCCAGAGACTTCAGAATGAAGATCATATTGTAAAGTTTGAAAAGCAGTGACAGTTAACCAATTGCGTGCCTCTGCTCTGCTCTGAACCTTCGTAAACAAATCAAATCCGATTAGGGTTAATATAACACTATAATGTTCTCATCTGCTTGTCAGAAGAAAGTCCTGTCTTTTGGGAAAAAAATAAACAATTCACATTTCCTTGTTACGTAAATTTATATAAAAAAACAAACTGCTATGTAAAATGCTAATTCATCACGTATGATAGTTGCTGGAGAAGACAATAAATACCATTTTGTATTTTTGTTCGGGTATTGTCAATGTCTTTAGGGTATACTAGCAAGAAGGGTCTCTGGGACTGTTCAATGTATAACTTCAGACCTATCTACAGGATAACAGTTTCTTTGTAGTGACAGAAACACCTCTCAATACTCCCTTTATTTTAACAATAGTGCAAAGACATGTTGCATAAAGACTCTAAATGTGTGAAACAGGATTCTATCATTGACTACTTGACTTCTGTTTTGAGGGATCTTAGGAGAAATGCAGTACATTATACGGAATGTGTACAGTAGAATAGCACCTATTGTTTTTTTCTGACCACAAGAGAGCTAAAGGGTAGCTAGATGAGTCAGTGATCCAGGAAGAAATGACTTAGTAGTACCCTAAGGAAGCTAGCTGAGTCAGTGATCCAGGAAGAAATGACTTAGCGGTATTCTAAAGGGTAGCTAGCTGAGTCAGTGATCCAGGAAGAAATTACTTAGCAGTATCCTAAAGCAGCTAGCTGAGTCAGTGATCCAGGAAGAAATTACTTAGCAGTATCCTAAGGAAGCTAGCTGAATCAGTGATCCAGGAAGAAATTACTTAGTAGTACCCTAAAGAAGCTAGCTGAATCAGTGATCCAGGAAGAAATTACTTAGTAGTACCCTAAAGAAGCTAGCTGAATCAGTGATCCAGGAAGAAATGACTTAGCGGCATTCTAAAGGGTTGGTAGCTGAGTCAGTGGTCCAGGAAGAAATCACTTAGCAGTCTCCTAAAGGGCAGCTAGCTGAGTCAGTGATCCAGGAAGAAATGACTTAGCAGCATCCTAAGGAAGCTAGCTGAATCTGGAGAAACTGTTAGTGCTCTATTTGGTGAGTTAGAGAGAATAACCGTCCAAAGATTCGGTCAGGTGGGACTCATGGTTGTTCATGTTCCCTCACCCCACCAGCCTTAGAAGGCTGATTCTTAAAACTACAAACATGTCTCTTGTGGCCTGTATTTTTCACAGCCTCTCTGGTGACTCTCTGGTTACTCTCTGGTTATTCTCTGGTTACGGTCTCCAGTGCTGGGAGTACCTAGAGGGAATGGGAAACACAGCTGAGAACCTCTGTGGTTTGACAGCCGTCCAGATCCTCTCAGTCTCACTGGCCTCTGGCCAAATGTAAGTACCAATGTTTCTTTTGGTAATGTACCGAGGGCCAAACTTTTTTATTTAAAAAAAAAAAAAAAATTTATGTTCATATTCAGCCGACTCGGACTCTGACCCGACAACGTGTCTCCGACTAAGTTGTGTAAAGTCGTTGTTAATTTAAACACAGTCACAATGCTGGCTCTCTGATTTATTTGTGCAAGTAGAGGGGGGGGGACAGTGGAATAAAACGACGCTGTGTGAATGTTTTTCAGAAACGTGTTCATTTCGTTAAGTCTGGTTAAGACTGTTAACCGTATATCATTTTCTATCTGGTGTTTGCTATCTGGTTGTGGGTTCGATTCCCACGGGGGACCAGTACGGAATTTTTTTCAATGAAATGTATGCATTCACTAGTGTAAGTCGCTCTGGATAAGAGTGTCTGCTAAATGACTACAATGTATAACAGCCATGGTTAATGAATGGTATAACAGCCATGCTTCATGAATGGTATAACAGCCATGGTTAATGAATGGTACAGTGCATTTGGAAAGTGTTTAGACCCCTTTTCCAGATTGTGTTACATTACAGCCGTATTCTAAAAGGAATTAAATTACATTTTTTTTCCCTCATCAATCTACACACAATACCCCATAATGACAAAGCAGAGATATGGGGAGGGGTACCAAAACATTTTTGCAGCATAGAAGGTCCCTAAGAACACAGTGGCCTCCATCATTCTTAAATGGAAGGAGTTTGGAAACACTAAGACTCTTCCTAGAGCTGGCATCCCGGCCTAACAGCAATCGGGGGAGAAGGACCTTGGTCAGTGAGGTGACCAATAACCCGACGGCCACTCTGACAGAGCTCCAGAGTTCCTATGTGGAGATGGGAGAACCTTCTAGAAGGACAACCATCTCTGCAGCACTCCACCAATCAGGTCTTTATGGTAGAGTGGCCAGATGGAAGCAACTCCTCAGTAAAAAGGAGTGGGAGAAGAATGGGAGAGAAGAATGGGAGAAACTCCCCAAATACAGGTGTGCCAAGCTTGTAGCATCATACCAAAGAAGACTTGAGGCTGTAATCCCTGCCAAAGGTGCTTCAACAAAGTACTGAGTAAAGGGTCTGAATACTTATGTAAATGTAATATTTCCGTTTTGTTTATTTTTTGTTTATACATTTGCAACGATTTCTAAAAACCTCTTTTAGCTTTGTCATTATGGGTTATTGTGTGTAGATTGATGAAGGAAAAAAAATAATTTAATCCATTTTAGAATAAGGCTGTAACGTAACAAAATGTGGAGGTCTGAATACTTTCCGAATGATCTGTATTTTAGTGACAAATGTGCACTCAACACAATGTTGACATTACAAAACAAAACAAAAATTCTACTTCACAACAATAGAATCCTTCAAGAAACCATGTTAACAGTTTTGATCAAACAGGCCCTTTTCCCTTGAGAGTTAAACACTGGGCAGAGGGGGAAACAAATGGATCTGACTTGAACAGTGCTGATGAAAAAGGAAGCTCAGCATTAAGTAGGAAGGAAACCTGTGATTGCTTTCAGACTCGAGAGGGGGGTCAGAGGGGGGCATTCCATGAATCGCAAATGGACATTGGGGGCATTGGAGATGGGGGGAGATGGGAGGGAGATGGGGGGGAGAGGTGGAGAACTGCAAATGATAAGAAATCTTTGACGTCATACGAGACGACCAACAACGGTTAGCTGGCCACACAGGTTGTGTCCCAAACCTTAGACACAGCGCTGTTGTAGGGAAATGGCCGTCAATCTTTGTTGAGACTAAGGCTGATTTGCGTTTAGTTTCTACGATGTTTGGAACAAACACTGATGTCAATCAGACTGAAAGTAGACATCGCTTGAAAAAATCTCCGCTTGGATAGCAATGTTTACCACACATCACATGCAATTGCATAATATCAACTGAGAAAATCCTTTATGGTCTTCCTATTCACCCTACTGAGTGAGGAGAGCATGCTGTGTCTGCCTATGGAATAAGACAAAACTACTGTTAAGTTTTAAAGGACTTTTAAATTGCACAGAAAAAGTGACTGTGTGCATCCCAAATGGCACCCTAATCCCTACGAAGTACACTGCTTCTGACCAGAGCTTTATGGGAACCTGGACGAAAGTAGTGTGCTACATAGGGAATAGGTTGCCATTTGGGACGGGAATCCAAAGCCTCATACTTTCACCTTGCTTAAATAAAATAGCTCCTGTGTGCAGTCAGTCAGAGATACATTCCTCATGTGTCTGGCTTCTCTTTACAGAGACCTGGGTTGTTACCCCTGGAATGGCCTGGGGCATTCTGCATTCTTACTCCGACCAATAACCTCTGCTGGCTACAGCTAATCCAGACTGACCATCGGGTGTCACCGGGCTCTCAAATACCTACAATACCTTTACCATGAACTAGAGTCTCGGCATCTGAGTCTCGGCCAAAGCACGTATGTTAAAACGACAAACCTTTGAAGCCCTTGATAAGTAAGCGTACCACAGGCTGGGGGAAAGTACAGCCTCATCAGGGTATCAGAATAAGGAAACAGTAAGAATGACTGTAAAAACAAGGATGTGGCCAGCTGCTAGTGAAACAGGTACCAGCTGTATGTAAATTCGTGGCATGCCTGGAGTCTTTGACAGCATCAGCTGGGGGAGATATAAGATGCCTATGTTTGCATTCCAAACGGCACCCTATTCCCTATATAGTGCACTATTTAATAAGACCAGGGTCCATAAAGCCATTTGAAACAACCTAACTTCAACCCATTGAGAGTTGTTACTCAGGGAGCTGTCTGGAGATTTGGAAAGAATTCTTTCAGTACATTTCTTAAAGTAGCGTCTCAAATTCAGACGGTACCATATTCCCTATATAGTGCACACATTTTGACCAGAGTACATAGGGCTCTGGTCAAATGTAATGCTCAGCATGGGGAATAGGAGTGCCGTTCGAAACGCAGCCAACAACAACAGCACACTACAGCTCACTACCACTTCCACACTCCATTCCCATAAGAGGCAGCAGCAACCTTGTCCAAATGCTGAGCTTGGTTGAAAAGCACAACAGGTGCTGCCAATTAGGGTGAAGGTTAATCAGTGTCCAAAGCCGGTGGTCATGAGGCTGCTGGTTGGTCTGGTGGTCATGAGAATGCTGGTTGGTTTGGTGGCCATGAGGCTGCAGGTTAGATTGGTGATCATGAGGCTGCTGGTTGGTTTGGTGGCCATGAGAATGCTGGTTGGTTTGGTGGTCATGAGTCTGCTGGTTGTTTTGGTAGTCATGATTCCGCTAGTTGGTTTGGTGGTCATGATGCTGCTGGTTGGTTTGGTGGTCATGATGCTACCGGTTGGTTTGGTGGTCATGAGAATGCTGGTTGTTTTGATGGTCATGAAGCTGCTGGTTGGTTTGGTGGTAATGATGCTGCTGGTTGGTTTGGTGGTCATGATTCCGCTAGTTGGTTTGGGTGGTCATGAGGCTGCAGTTTGGTATGGTAGTCATGATGCTGCTGGTTGGTTTGGTGGTCATGAGGCAGTAGGTTGGTTTGCTGGCCATGAGGCTGCTGTTTAGTTTGCTGGTCATGAAGCTGCTGGTTGGTTTGCTGGCCATGAGGCTGCTGTTTAGTTTGCTGGTCATGAGGCTGCTGGTTGGTTTGCTGGCCATGAGGCTGCTGTTTAGTTTGCTGGTCACGAGGCTGCTGGTTGGTTTGGTGGTCACGAGGTTGCTGGTTGGTTTGGTGGTCATAACATTTACATTTACATTTAAGTCATTTAGCAGACGCTCTTATCCAGAGCGACTTACAAATTGGTGCATTCACCTTAAGATATCCAGTGGAACAACCACTTTACAATAGTGCATCTAAATCTTTCGGGGGGGGGGGGGGTAGAAGGATTACTTTATCCTATCCCAGGTATTCCTTAAAGAGGTGGGGTTTCAGGTGTCTCCGGAAGGTGGTGATTGACTCCGCTGTCCTGGCGTCGTGAGGGAGCTTGTTCCACCATTGGGGTGCCAGAGCAGCGAACAGTTTTGACTGGGCTGAGTGGGAGCTGTGCTTCCTCAGAGGTAGGGAGGCGAGCAGGCCAGAGGTGGATGAACGCAGTGCCCTTGTTTGGGTGTAGGGCCTGATCAGAGCCTGAAGGTACGGAGGTGCCGTTCCCCTCACAGCTCCGTAGGCAAGCACCATGGACTTGTAGCGGATGCGAGCTTCAACTGGAAGCCAGTGGAGAGAGCGGAGGAGCGGGGTGACGTGAGAGAACTTGGGAAGGTTGAACACCAGACGGGCTGCGGCGTTCTGGATGAGTTGTAGGGGTTTAATGGCACAGGCAGGGAGCCCAGCCAACAGCGAGTTGCAGTAATCCAGACGGGAGATGACAAGTGCCTGGACTAGGACCTGCGCCGCTTCCTGTGTGAGGCAGGGTCGTACTCTGCGAATGTTGTAGAGCATGAACCTACAGGATCGGGCTGCTGGTTGGTTTGGTGGTCATGAGGCTTCTGGTTTGTTTGTTGGTCATGAGGCCTATTGTTTGGTTTGGTGGTCATGAGAATGCAGTTCGGTTTTGTGGTCATGAGAATGAAGGTTGGTTTGGTGGTCATGATGCTGTTAGTTGGTTTGGTGGTCATGATGCTGCTGGTTGGTTTGATGGTTGTGAGGCTGCTAGTTTGTTTGGTGGTCATGAGGATGCAGGTTGGTTTGGTGGTCGTGAGGCTGCAGGTTGGTTTTGGTTGTCATGAGAATGCTGGTTGATTTGGTGGTCGTGAGCCTGCTGTTTGGTTTGGTGGTCGTGAGCCTGCTGGTTGGTTTGGTGGACATGAGGCTTCTGGTTGGTTTGGTGGACATGAGCCTGCTGGTTGGTTTGGTGGACATGAGGCTGCTGGTTGGTTTAGTGGTTCAGAGAATGCTGGTTTGTTTGGTGGTCATGAGGCTGCTGTTTGGTTTGGTGGTCGTGAGCCTGCTGGTTGGTTTGGTGGACATGAGCCTGCTGGTTGGTTTGGTGGACATGAGGCTGCTGGTTTGTTTGGTGGTCATGAGGCTGCTGGTTGGTTTGTTGGTCGTGAGGCTGCTGGTTGGTTTGATGGTCGTGAGGCTGCTAGTTAGTTTGGATTTCATGAGGCAGCTGGTTGGTTTGTTGGTCATGAGGCTGCTTTTGGGTTTGGTTGTCATGAGATTGCTGGTTGGTTTGGTCGCCATGATGCTGTTAGTTGGTTTGGTGGTCATGATGCTACTGGTTCGTTTGGTGGTCAAGCTGCAGCTGGTTGGTTTGGTGGTCATGAGAATGCTGGTTGGTTTGTTGGTCATTAGGCTGCTGGTTGGTTTGGTGGTCACGCTGCTGCTGGTTGGTTTGGTGGTCATGAGGCCTTTTGTTTGGTTTGGTGGTCATGAGGCTGCAGGTTGGTTTGGTGGTCATGAGGCTGCAGGTTGGTTTGCATTTTACATTTTTTACATTTTTAGTCATGTTAGCAGACGCTCTTATCCAGAGCGATTTACAGTAGTGAATACATACATTTCATTTCATGCATTTTATTTTTTTTTCATACTAGCCCCCCGTGGGAATCGAACCCACAACCCTAGGTTGTTTGGTGGTCATGATGCTGCTGTTTGGTTTGGCGGTCGTGAGGCTGCTGGTTGGTTTGGTGGACATGAGAATGCTGGTTGGTTTAGTGGGTCAGAGAATGCTGGTTGTTTTGATGGTCTTGAGGCCTGGTTTGTTTCTTGGTCATGAGGCTACTGGTTGGTTTGGAGGTTATGAGGCTAATGGTTGGATCGATGGTCATGAAATGCTACTGTTTGGTTTGGTGTTCATCAGGCTGCTGGTTGGTTTGGTGGTCATGAGGCTGCTAGTTGGTTTGGTGGTCATGAGGATCTAGGTTAGTTTGGTGGTCTTGAGGCTGCAGGTTGGTTTGGTGGTAATGAGAATGCTAGTTGGTTTGGTGTTCATGAGGATGCTGGTTGGTTTGGTGGTCATGAGGCCTTTTGTTTGGTGGTCATGAGGCTGCAGGATGGTTTGGTGGTCGTGAGGCTGCAGGTTGGTTTGGTGGTCATGAAGCTGCTGGCTGTTTTGATGTTCATGAGGCTGCTGGTTGGTTTGGAGGTCATACGGCTGCTATTGGGTTTGGTTGTCATGAGAATGCTAGTTTGTTTGGTGGTCATGATGCTGTTAGTTGGTTTGGTGGTCATGATGCTGCTGGTTGGTTTGGTGGTCATGAGGCTGCAGGTTGGTTTGCATTTGACATTTTTTACATTTTTAGTCATTTTAGCAGACACTCTTATCCAGAGCGACTTACAGTAGTGAATACATACATTTCATTTCATGCATTTTTTTTTTTCATACTGGCCCCCCGTGGGAATCGAACCCACAACCCTAGTTTGTTTGGTGGTCGTGAGGCTGCTGGTTGGTTTGGTGGACATGAGAATGCTGGTTGGTTTAGTGGGTCAGAGAATGCTGGTTGGTTTGTTGGTCGTGAGGCTGCTGGTTGTTTTGATGGTCGTGAGGCCTGGTTTGTTTCTTGGTCATGAGGCTACTGGTTGCTTTGGAGGTTATGAGGCTAATGGTTGGTTTGGTGGTCATGAGGCAAATGGTTGAATTGGTGGTCATGAGGCTGCTGTTTGGTTTGGGCAACATGAGGCTGCTGGTTGGGTTGGTGGTCATGATGCTGTTGGTTGGTTATGTGGTAATGATGTTTTTGGTTTGTTTGGTGGTTATGAGGTTGCTGGTTGGTTTGGATGGACATGACAATGCTGGTTGGTTTGGTGGTCAGTAGAATGCTGGTTGGTTTGGTGGTCATGAGGCTGCTGTTTGGTTTGTTGGTCATGAGGCTGCTGGTTGGTTTGGTGGTCATGAGGCTGCTGTTTGGTTTGGATGGACATGAGAATGCTGGTTGGGTTGGTGGTCATGATGCTTTTGGTTTGTTTGGTGGTCATGAGGCTGCTGGTTGGTTTGGTGGTCATGAGGCTGCTGTTTGGTTTGGTGGTCGTGAGGCTTATGGTTGGTTTGTTGGACAAAAAGCTGCTGTTTGGTTTGGTGGTTTGGAGCCTGCTGGTTGGTTTAAAGGTTGTGAGGCTGCTTATTTGTTTGGTGGTCATGAGGCTGCTGTATGTTTTGTTGGTCACGAGCCTGCTGGTTGCTTTGCTGGTTATGAGAATGCTGGTTGGTTTGGTGGTTTTGATTCCGATGGTTGGTTTGGTGGTCATGAGAATGCTGGTTGTTTTGGTGGTCATGAGGCTACTGTTTGGTCTGGTGGTCATGAGGATGCTGGTTGGTTTGGTGGTCAAGAGATCTGGTTGGTTTGGTGGCAATGAGAATGCTGGTTGGTTTGGTGGTCATGAGAATGCTGGTTGGTTTGGTGGTCAAGAGATCTGGTTGGTTTGGTGGCAATGAGGCTGCTGGTTAGTTTGGATGGTTAGGAGACGGCTGGTTGGTTTGGTGGTCGTGATGCTGCTGGTTGGTTTGATGGTCAAGAGGCTGCTGTTTGGTTTGGTGGTTGTTAGGCTGCTGATTGGTTGCTTGGACATGAGGCTCCTGGTTTGTTTGGTTGTCATGGTGCTGCTAGTGAGTTTGGAGGCCATGACACTACTGGTTGGTTTGGTGGTCATGAGGATGCTGTTTGGTTTTATGGTCATGTTTCTGCTGGTTGGTTTGGTGTTCATCAGGCTGATAGTTGGTTTGTTGTTCATGAGGCTGCTGGATGGTTTGGTGGCCATGTGGCTGCTGGTTAATTTGGATGGTTATGAGGCTGCTTGTTGGTTTGATGGTTGTGATGCTGCTTGTTGCTTTGGTGGTCATGAGGCTGCTGTTTAGTTTGGTGGTCAAGATAATGCTGGTTGGTTTTATGGTCATGAGGCTGCTGGTTGGGTTGGTGGTTATGATTCTTTGTGGTTTGTTTGGTGGTTATTAGGCTACTGGTTGGTTTGGTTGTCATGAGAATGCTGGTGGGTTTGGTGGCCATGATGCTGCTGCTTGGTTTAGTAGTCATGGTTCTGCTGGTTGGTTTAGTGGTCATGATGCTGCTGCTTGGTTTGGTGTTCGTGACGCTGCTGGTTGGTTTGGAGGCCATGGGGTATTTTGTTAGTTTGGATGTTTATGATGCTGCTTGTTGGATTGGATGGTCATGAGGCTGCAGGTTGGTTTGGTGGTCATGAGACATTTTGTTTCATTTGGCGGTCATGAGAATGCTGGTTGGTTTTGTGGTAATGATGCTGATGGTTGATTTGGTGGTCATGAGAATGCTGGTTGGTTTGGTGGTCATGAGAATGCTGGTTGGTTTTGTGGTCATGAGGCTGTTGGATGTTTTGAATTGTCATGAGACTGCTGGCTGGTTTAGTCGTCATGATGCTGCTGGTTAGTTTGGTGGTCATGATTCCGCTGGTTGGTTTAGGAGTCATCAAATCAAATCAAATCAAATTTATTTATATAGCCCTTTGTACATCAGCTGATATCTCAAAGTGCTGTACAGAAACCCAGCCTAAAACCCCAAACAGCAAGCAATGCATGTGAAAGAAGCACGGTGGCTAGGAAAAACTCCCTAGGAAAAACTCCCTAGAAAGGCCAAAAACCTAGGAAGAAACCTAGAGAGGAACCAGGCTATGAGGGGTGGCCAGTCCTCTTCTGGCTGTGCCGGGTGGATATTATAACAGAACATGGTCAAGATGTTAAAATGTTCATAAATGACCAGCATGGTCAAATAATAATAATCATAGTAGTTGTCGAGGGTGCAACAAGCACGTTCGGTGAACAGGTCAGGGTTCCATAGCCGCAGGCAGAACATTTGAAACTGGAGCAGTAGCATGGCCAGGTGGACTGGGGACAGCAAGGAGTCATCATGCCAGGTAGTCCTGAGGCATGGTCCTAGGGCTCAGGTCCTCCGAGAGAAAGAAAGAAAGAGAGAAAGAGAGAATTAGAGAGAGCATATTTAAATTCACACAGGACACCGGATAAGACAAGAGAAATACTCCAGATGTAACAGACTGACCCTAGCCCCCCGACACATAAACTACTGCAGCATAAATACTGGAGGCTGAGACAGGAGGGATCAGAAGACACTGTGGCCCCATCCGATGATACCCCCGGACAGGGCCAAACAGGCAGGATATAACCCCACCCACTTTGCCAAAGCACAGCCCCCACACCACTAGAGGGATGTCTCATGATGCTGCTGGTTGGTTTAGTGGTCATGAGGCTGCTGGTTGGTTTGGTGTTCATGAGAGAAGTCGATGGTTAAGTGGACATGATGCTGATGGTTGGTTTAGTAGTCATGGTTCCGCTGGTTGGTTTAGTGGTCATGATGATGCTGCTTGGTTTGGTGTTCATGAGTCTGCTGGTTGGTTTGGTTGGCCATGAGGCTGCTGGTTTGTTTGTTGGACATGAGTCTGATGGTTGGGTTGTTATCATGGTGCTGCTGGATTGTATGGTGGTCATGATGCTGCTGGTTGGTTTGTGGGTCATGAGACTGCTAGTTTGTATGGTGGACATGAGGCTGCTGGATGGGTTTGGCGACGATTATGAAGCGAAGGCCAGCCAACGAGAGCATACAGGTCGCAGTGGTGGGTAGTATATGGGGCTTTGGTGACAAAACGGATGGCACTGTGATAGACTGCATCCAGTTTGTTGAGTAGGGTATTGGAGGCTATTTTGTAAATGACATTGCCGAAGTCGAGGATCGGTAGCATGGTCAGTTTTACGAGGGTATGTTTGGCAGCATGAGTGTAGGATGATTTGTTGCGAAATAGGAAGCCAATTCTAGATTTAACTTTGGATTGGAGATGTTTGATGTGAGTCTGGAAGGAGAGTTTACAGTCTAACCAGACACCTAGGTATTTGTAGTTGTCCACATATTCTAAGTCAGAACCGTCCAGAGTAGTGATGCTGGACAGGCGGGCAGGTGCAGGCAGCGATCGGTTGAAGAGCATGCATTTAGTTTTACTTGTATTTAGGAGCAGTTGGAGGCCATGGAAGGAGAGTTGTATGGCATTGAAGCTCGTCTGGAAGGTTGTTAACACAGTGTCCAAAGAAGGGCCAGAAGTATACAGAATGGTGTCGTCTGCGTAGAGGTGGATCAGAGACTCACCAGCAGCAAGAGCGACATCATTGATGTATACAGAGAAAAGACAGAGAAAAGAGTTGGCCCAAGAATTGAACCCTGTGGCACCCCCATAGAGACTACCATAATGAAGGATTCCCATTTCAGAAACCTTTAATAAAGTCATAGTGTTATTATATGATACAGTCCTCTCGTGAGTGAGTTTTCTTTATAATAAATATCAAGCCATTAATATCAAGCAAAACTTCTGAAGTTTAGACCAATTCGGTTCTGCTTTAAATGACGTGCTAAAGGCTTCATAAAGCCTTCATAAACGGGTGCAAAGCTGCCATCAAGGCAAATGGTGGCTACATTGAAGAAACTATAATCTAAAATATATTTAGATTTGTTAAACCCTTTTTTGATTACTACATGATTCCATATGTGTTATTTCATAGTTTTCATGTCATCGCTATTATTCTGCAATGTAGAAAAAATATAAAAAATAAAGAAAAACCCTTGAATGAGTAGGTGTGTCCAAACTTTTGACTGGTACTGTATAAGCCTGGGATATCAACCATTCAAAGTTGGCCTTAGTGTGAGTGACCATAGAATTCTATAGGAGTGACCTTACTGAGTAAAGTATTTGTCATCGTCCCTACTTAACACAGTCAAAAAGTCATAATTATTGCAAAACCCTGCCCATGTCCACAATTTATCTTCTTAATTATTAAAATGAGATTTTAAACCTAACTCTAACTAATGAAGTTCAAGTTTGATGTGTTGGTTTACCAGATCTTCCGCACATTTGGGCAGATGTGTCTGGGAACGAGATTAGTTGTAATGTGGCTAACATGACATCACTTCAGAGAGTAAGCCGTCCTTCAGCACAACATGCCACCCTTCATAAAGCACATGTTTATATCATATTAGACATTGTGGGTTATGTCACATTCGACATTAGGGATTATGTCACACAGTTATGCCACATTTATTAACCCTTTATAAAGCATGGCATATGGTTATAGATGCTTTGTAACACATGTATGTAGTGCTATTACGAAGGCATTATGAAGCCTTTATAAGCTGAACGTCATTTTAAGAGGGATCCAAAAAATGCATGATTCATTCCATCAACACAGCACCCTGCATCACACTGCCTGAAGCTAAGCAGGGTCAGTCTTGGTTGGTCCCTGGATGGGAGACCTGATGTAGCTGGAAGTGGTGGACAATAAAGGTGAAAAAAAATAATGTGGGGTATTTGTTTTTCACATGTGGGGTATTTGTTTTTCACATGAGGGGTATTTGTTTTTCACATGAAGGGTATTTGTTTTTCACATTTGGGGTATTTGTTTTTCACATGAGGGGTATTTGTTTTTCACATTTGGGGTATTTGTTTTTCACATGAGGGGTATTTGTTTTTCGCATGAGGGGTATTTGTTTTTCACATGAGGGGTATTTGTTTTTCACATGAGGGCTATTTGTTTTTCACATGAGGGGTATTTGTTTTTCCACATGTGGGGTATTTGTTTTTCACATGTGAAACTTCACGTGTTCAAAAACCACTTGTCTGACTCATGTTATTTTTGTTTTCATGTGACACTTTTCACTTGTGTTCACATGTCCAAAAAACATTGCATTCTGCCTCAAATCAATTATGTTAGCCTTCAGACAGGTTTGTCGTGTTGACGTAAGCAACACAAACGTTGAGACACAAACAGAGCTGCAACCTGTTCCAATTTAGCTCTCTCTAATCTTGTGCTGACCTCTTCTCAATACTGATTGTATTTTTCAGCAGTTGATGTTCCAGAGGGTGTCTATAGCCTAGTTGTCACGTCCTGACCAATATAAGTTGTTACTTTCTATGGTAGAGTGGTCAGGGCGTGACAGGGGGTGTTTTTGTGTTTGTTCTATGTTCTCTATTTCTATGTTGGATTTCTAGTTTGTCTATATCTAGGTTGGGGTTTATTGGGTTGACCTTCAGCTGTTCCTCGTTGCCTCTAATTGGAGGTCATATTTAGTAGGGGTGTTTTTTTCCTTTTGTTTGTGGGTAGTTGTTTCCTGTTTGGTGTATGTTCACCTGACGGAACTGTTGTCGGTCGTATTTGTTGTTTTTGTATTAGTGTTTCATTAAAGTAAAGTTATGAGCACTTCACATGCCGCGCCTGGTCCCCCTTTGTACGACCCGCGTTACACTTGTTCATCAATACCCTATCAACAACCAGAATACTGTGCTCATTTCATCAGTACCAGTATGTAGAGTTGCCACGTTGGAATGGAGTTCATGGACATCTAATACCAACCACTACTGTACTTACGAAAATTGAAAAGCTTTACTGCAATATTGAGTATAACACCCAATATCTCTCGTTTAATATAACTCCCAATAATTCTCTTTTTAATATAAAACCCAATAAATATTTTTTAACCTCTACAGGATCGGGATGGTTGAGCTAACGTGCGCTAATGGGATTAGCATGAGGTTGTAAGTAACAAGAACATTTCCCAGGACATAGACATATCTGATATGTGCAGAAAGCTTAAACTCTTGTTAATCTAACTGCACAGTCCAGTTTACAGTAGCTATGACAGTGAAAGAATACCATGCTATTGTTTGAGGAGAGTGGACAGTTATGAACTTGAAAAGTTATTAATGAACAAATTAGGCACATTTGGGCAGTTTTGATACAACATTTTGAACAGGAATACAATGGTTCATTAGATCAGTCTAAAACTTTGCACATACACTGCTGCCATCTAGTGGCCAAAATCTAAATTGCACCTAAACTGCGATAATACATTGTGGTCTTTCTCTTGCATTTCAAAGAGGATGAAAAAATACAAATACAAATCTTTGTATTATCTTTTACCAGATCTAATGTGTTATATTTTCCAACATTCATTTCACATTTCCACAAACTTCAAAGTGTTTTCTTTCAAATGGTATCAATAATATGCATATCCTTGCTTCAGGACCTGAGATACAGGCAGTTAGATTTGGGTATGTCATCTTAGGTGAAAATTGAAAAAAAGTCAAATCCTCTAACATAACACCCAATAACTATCTTAGTAGTATAACACCCAATTTACACACTATACAACACAGTATGTGAGAGAGTGCCTGGTAACTCTAGTGGGGGCCATAACCAGTGTAGTGTTTGGCAGGGGCAGATTCTTCTTAGGGCCTCATTTCGTTTGTAATACTCAATCAAGAGGAACAACGGACGGAAATGTCAATTACAACATTCAAGCCTCCCCTAAAATGTGTGTGTTTCATTGCGCAATCGGCAGAGGGTTTAAACAAAGTGTGCTATGTGGAAGTGCGCACACCCGGAGCTTTCAACAATTTCATTACCTCAGGAAGATTGCTGAGGGCTGTATGCACTACACACTTAATGTGTAATCTCTCTCTCTCTGTGTCCCTCTTGATCTGGAGCAGCAAATTCCTCCTGGTCGACCAAACCTGGACTGTTACATGCTGACAATGGACCTCAATTTTCAAACATATTTTACAATGTACAGTATATGAAGAGGTTATTTCCAAAATACTATATCCACACATTTTTTTCAAATGTGTTTTTTTTTCATCAGAAATAATTGCTTATGGGTACCTACATGTGTGTGTAAAATATTACTGTTCTCATATTTTTTTTATTAATAGTTTTTTCAAAAATGCTATATATTGTTTAGGTGGAATAGAATGTTCGTATTCTGTATATTTGACTGTGATATGGGGTTGTCTCACCTAGCTATCTTAAGATGAATGAGTTTACTGTACGTCTCTGTAGCATCTGCTAAATGATACAAATTTAAATAAAAATGTAAATGTTTTGCATACAGATCGTATATTACTGTATTTAATCATTTTTGGATATATTTTTTTTCTATTGATGTCACAAATGTATCATTTGTATATTTCTTTATTAAAACATGTAGTTATTTGTTACCTTTGACTGTGTAAAACCTAGCAGTACTACTTATTTCTCCGAAAGTGAGGCGGATATATAGCATCTTGCCAAAAAACATGATAATTTGTCTCGCTGAAATGAAACCATTCAGTGATAGATTTTAAACAAATACATGTCTGTCATTGAACAACCCCATGCCATGATTAGATAGTGAAAAAACACACATTTATTTAATAATTTCTTTAAACAATATAAATATTGCTAATATTTCGCAAAAAGTATATAGCATTTTGGAATGAAACTCTTCATATGTACACTGAACAAAAATATAAACGCAACGTGCAACAATTTAAAAGATTTGACTAAAGTACAGTTCACATGAGGAAATGTATGTATTTAATTAATAAAATTAAGGAATGATTTAATTGATTAATTAGGAATTGTATTTATTTTTTCATTAATTAATTAATTAGGCCCTAACCTATGGATTTCACATGGCTGGGAATTCAGATA
Source organism: Salmo trutta (assembly GCF_901001165.1). Taxonomy (NCBI): domain Eukaryota; kingdom Metazoa; phylum Chordata; class Actinopteri; order Salmoniformes; family Salmonidae; genus Salmo; species Salmo trutta. The sequence goes on from NC_042965.1 coordinate 46,059,655, forward strand.
TGCATCTGTTGGTCACAAATAGCAAAATAAACAAAATGTAGGGGTGTGGATCAGAAAACCAGTCAGTATCTGGTGTGACCACCATTTGCTTCATGCAGCACGACACATCTCCTTCACATAGAGTTGATCAGGCTGTTGATTGTGGCCTGTGGAATGTTGTCCCACTCCTCTGCAATGGTAGTGCAAAATTGCTGGATATTGGCGGGAACTAGAACACGCTGTCGTCACGTAGATCCAGAGCATCCCAAACATGCTCAGCGGGTGGTGACATGTCTGGTGAATATGCAGGCCATGAAAGAACTGGGACATTTTCAGCGTCCAGGATAAGTGTACAGATCCTTGTGACACGGGGCTGTGCATTATCATGCTGAAACATAAGGTGATGACAGTGGATGAACGGCACAACAATGGGCCTCAGGATTTCATCACAGTATCTGTGCATTCAAATTGCCATCGATGAAATGCAATTGTGTTCGTAGTCCGTAGCTTATGCCTGCCCCATACCATAACCCCACCGCCATCATGGGGCACTCTGTTCACAGTGTTGACACCAGCAAACCACTCGCCCACACGAGACTATACACGCTGTCTGCCATCTTCCTGGTACAGTTGTAACCGGGATTCATCCATGAAGAGCACACTTCTCCAGCGTACCAGTGCCATTTGAAGGTGAGCATTTGCCCACTGAAGTCAGCATGCTAATTGTACGCTCCCTCAAAACTTAAGACATCTGTGGCAATGTATTGTGTGACAAACCTGCACATTTCAGAGTGGCATTTTATTGTCACCAGCACAAGGTGCACCTGTGTAATGATCATGCTGTTTAATCAGCTTCTTGATATGCCACACCTGTCAGGGTGATGGATGATCTTGGCAAAGCAGATATGCTCACTCTCAGGGATGTAAACAAATGTTTGCCCAAAATTTGAGCGAAATAAGCTTTTTTTGCATTTGAAACATTTCTGGGCTCCTTTATTTCAGCTCATTAAACATGGGACCAACATTTTACATGTTGCGTTTATATTTTTGTTCAGTATACATTCATGAAGAATGCATTAATATAATATTTTTGGGAATTCTTAAATTCATATAATATTTTTTTAAATATCTGTCACTGTCACGACTTCTACCGAAGTTGATGCCCCTCCTTGTTTGGGTGGTGTTTGGCGATCGACGTCACCGGCCTTCTAGCCACCATTGATCAGTTTTTAATTTTCCATTGGTTTTGTCTGGTCTCTTTACACACCTGTTTCATATCCCAGTAATTATATGTTGTGTATTTAACCCTCTGCTTCCCCTCATTTCTCTGTCGGTGATTGTTTGTTTGTTATGTACGTGTTGTGTCTATATCGGTGTGCGACGGGTTATTGGTTTACCCGGATTCTTTTTCTACGTTGGTTTTGGAAATAAATATTCCATTTTTAAACCACTCTGTTTTCTCCAGCGCCTGACTTCCCTGCCACCTACATACACGGACTATGACAGTCACGTCCTGACCAGAAAAGGGGTCATTTTGTTATTGTAGTTGGTCAGGACGTGACAGGGGTGTGTTAGTTTTGTGTGTTTCGGGTTTTTTGGGGTTATATTCTATGTTAATATATTTCTATGGTCGTTCTAGTTCTTATATTTCTATGTTTAGTTTATTGGGCTGACCTTCAATTGGAGGCAGCTGTTCCTTGTTGCCTCTAATTGAAAGTGCTATTTAGTAGGGGTGTTTTTCCATGGGTTTTGTGGGTAGTTGTTTCCTTTGTATAGTGTGAGCACCTTACAGGACTGTCGTTTGTTTTCTTGTTTTGTTCAGTGTTCTCGGTTAAATAAAAATATAACTATGGACACTTACCACACTGCGTATTGGTCCGATATTTCTTACTCCTCCTCAGAAGACGAATGACAATATCTCATCCTTCAGTTGCAGCATTTCAAGTTTTGTATTGCAGCACAAGATAGTACTTTTTTTATTTTTTTTATTTTACAAATTTGTCTCTTGGATTCAAGGAAAAGGACATATAGACAATGCAATATCAGTGGAGACTCATCAGAGGAGGAAGGGAAGGACCATCGTCCTCATTGAATTTCATAAAAACAAATGTTTTAAGCATTTAAAAAGTAATCCTTTTTAGATTAAACTATACTAAATATATTCACGTTACCAAACAATTGATTAAAACACACTGTTTTGTAATGAAGGTCTACAGTAACCTCAGCAGCACTCTGTAGAGTAGCACCATGGTGTAGCTGGAGCACAGCTAGTTTCCGTCCTCCTCTGGGTACATTGACTTCAATACAAAGCCTAGGAGGCGCATGGTTCCCTCTGCCTTCCATAGACTTACACAGTATTTATGACAACTTCCGGAGGACGTCCTCCAACCTATCAGAGCTCTTGCAGCATAAACTGACATGTTGTCCCCCCAATCAAAAGATCAGAGAATGAATCTAGTACTGAAAACATAAGCTACAGATAGCTAGCACTGCAGTGCATAAAATGTGGTGAGCAGTTGACTCAAAGAGAGAGAAAGACAATAGTTGAACAGTTTTCAACAAATGAATTTCTTCCTAAATGAAGGAGAAGCAAGAGAGAGTGAGAGAGATTTTAGATTTTTTTTAAACTTTCAGTTTCACTTAGGGCTCCCGAGGGGCACAGCGGTCTAAAGCACTGTATCTCAGTGCTAGAGGCGTCACTACAGACACCCTGGTTCAAATCTAGGCTGTAACACAACCGGCCGTGATTGGGAGTGCCATAGGGCGGTGCACAATTGGCCCAGCATCGTCCAGGTTTGGCCAGTGTAGGCTGTCATTGTAAATAAGAATTGGTTGCTAACTGACTTGCCTAGTTAAATAAAGGTTACACATATATATATATACTTACTTAGTTAGCAAATGCAGCTGGCTAGTTTAGTTAGGTCATGCTCATGGAAAATTAAATCGTCCTCCCTCATCATAAACGGCACTGGCCGCCACTGTGCAATATGTATAGTTCCTTAGCTCTGCAAGCCTTCAACTGAACAGGGCTATTTACCCTGTCTTCACTTGAACCAGAGAGCCATTGTCGTCTCTGGTTACGTCTTATCGTTAGTGGGCTCGTTGTCATTCCAATGCACACATAAGAGGTGGTGGTAGCCTGGAGATTAGAAATGCTAAGCTTAGTAATCAGAGCGTTGCTGGTTCAAATCCCAGGACTGATTGCATAGGAAACTCTTGCAGGAAGGAACCAAGAGTTAGATGTATATGCATTTTGATGGATATACATTGAAATAATATAAATCACATTGTCAGACAAACTGTATTAGGATATTGCATTGACACTGGTCAGACGGGAGCCAGACACCGGTAGTCTACCATTCAGACAGGAGGGATAAAGGGATGTAATACTGTCTCTGTTCCAACCGTCAGTTAACACAATAGTAGAATCCCTCTCTGTTCCAACCGTCAGTTAACACCATAGTATAATCCCTCTCTCTCTGTTCCAACCATTAGTTAACACAATAGTAAAATATCTCTCGCTCTGTTCCAACCATTAGTTAACACAATAGTAGAATATCTCTCTCTCTGTTCCAACCATCAGTTAACACAATAGTAGGATATCTCTCTCTTTGTTCCAAAAATTATTATTATTAAAAATATAAAAAAACATTAGTTAATAAATGATTAGCATTACAAGAGATGGGATTTCAAGGAATGTAACACATTAATTAGTATTACAAGAGATGAGATTTCAGGGAATGTAACACAAGGTTAATGATTAACATTATAATAGATGGGATTTCCAGCGATACATTTACATTTAGTAGACGCTCTTATCCAGAACAACTTACAGTAGTTAATGCATACATTTCATACAATTTTTTTTCTTTTTTGTACTGGTCCCAAGTGGGAATCAAACCCACAACCCTGGCGTTGCAGACACCATGCTCTACCAACTGAGCCACACGATACCTCTGATATTGCTTTTCAGTACATAATGAGTCTTCTATGTCAGCTTCCCCTGAAGTGTCACTCACTGCTGTCAAATGTGACATTATATTTCCTCACATGGAGCTTCAAAACTGTTCTGTTCTGCTGTTCACTGTTTTAAATAACAACACAAAAACCCATTGGAGAACGCGTTCAATTTCTACGTGTCTGAGGAAAGTTCAGACTGAAGTGGAATATAATCATAATAAATGGACAATGAATCATACTGTTTCCTCCTCCCAGATGGATTAAAATATGTGATGTTCACAACAGGAACCAACGAGGTGTTGTGATTGGCTCACATAGTTCTCTGTCCAAGAACCTATCCAACCACGTTTTTCATATGATGGGGGGCAAGTAGAAGGTGTGGGTTACTTTAACACTTTAAAGGCTCCATTTGAACAAACCTTATGCAGTGATTATTCAAAGTGCTGGCAGCAGTGCTCTACCCTTACAACAACTAAAAAAACACTTCAAAAAAATAAATGAAAAAATAAATCATATCAATTTATTTTTTTATTTTTTTTACTGTTCATGAGTCTGACACATTTTTTTTGTACACATGTGAAGTTACACGTAGATTTATCACCATTTATGGTTTTATATATATATATATTTTTTACAATGCAAAACATCCACATACAAACGACATCATGCAGACATACACAACATCACTACTGCCCAGACCCACCTACACCCCCCCCCATCTCCAACGCCTGTATCACTCTCCGCCACATGGCCTCAAACTGTACCATTTTGTTGTCCTGGTCGCCGTCACAAGAATGTTCAAATCCCAATGATGATAACTAAATAATCATTTAAGCTTTGACCAATTCCCGAGGTTTGTAAGACCCTGGGGTTTAATAATAATTAGGCAAAGATTCAGATTCTACAAAAGGTTCATGGTTCTTTATTCACGAAAGCTCTGAAGTCAACAAATGCATACACAGTCATTTTATCGTAGATTCTATCCTAGTCCATGTGGGTTTTAATGGCATTATGAAGGGCAGCTCTGAACAGTTCAACTGGATTTTAAAGAGCTGATTGACTCTCTGCTAGACACTAACAAAAGACCCATCATATCTGGCCCTGTGCCCTTCTCTGAATCGTGGCACTGAACGCTTCAGGAGGATTCTCTCTCTTCACAACTGGCTACGTGATTATTGCAGCTCAATGGGTTTAAACGTTTGTTGACAATTTCGATACTTTTTTGGAAACAAAATCATTTGGGTTCCTGGATCCTTTCATAGCATTATAAGGCTGCGTTGAGACAATGACTTATCAATGACCCAAGCCCAGCTCATTTAATCCCTACCATTGATTCCCTGAGATGTCATAATGCTTCAGCAAATGTACATTATACTGGGGGCATTGGCAGACACAATGTAACAAAACTAATTTATGTCCCTCTAACTCCCCTGAATGCCTCTGCTGATCCTACAGCTACTGTATGCAGTAGTCATGTGCCTATGAACCAGATTTATGCTGTTAGCACTGAGGCGGTGTGCCCTAGTAGGAAGTCCACTGTATGCAGCTCACCCTGCACTAACATAAATAAAATGAGAATATCTACTTCTCCTAAGCTTCCCAGTAAAGTAATGAAAACAAGCAAGCATCCCAGAAAAGTGCTCAAAATAACTTGCTAGTAACAGATGACATTCATATTCTGACTATCTCTGAAACTCACGTAGACTATAGTTTTGATGATACAGTTGTAGCAATACAAAATTATAACATTTACAGAAAATATAGAAATGCCAGTGGTGGAGGTGTTGCTGTTTTTATTCAGAACCACATTCCTGTAAAGATTAGAGAGGATCTCATGTTAAATACTGTTGAAGTTATATGGCTACAGGTTCATCTGCCTCACCTTAACCCCATTATTGTGGGAAGCTGCTATAGACCACCAAGTGCTAGCAGTCAGTATCTGGATAACATGTGTGAAATGCTTGATAATGTAAGTGATATCAACAGAGAGGTATATTTTCAGTGTGATTTAAATATTGACTGGCTTTCATCATGCTGCCCACTCAAGAAAAAGCTTCAAACTGTAACCAGTGCCTGCAACCTACCAGGGTAGTTAAATATAGCACAGGAATGAAATCATCAACATGTATTGATCACATCTTTGCTTTTCTTGAAAGCAGTATAGTGTGAAAGAGGTCATACAATATGTTTTGTAGTGATTCTTATGTTGTTGATGTAAATAATATTTATTGGTCAATTTTGTGTAATGAGGAGCAAACAGACGTTGTCCTTGACACATTTATAAAATTGCTTATCCCTGTTGCTAATAAGCATGCAACCATTAAGAAAATTACTGTAAAAATGATTAAATCCCCGTGGATTGATGAGGAGTTGAAAAATTGTATGGTTGAGAGGGATGAGGCAAATGGCAAGTCTGGCACAACCGATTGGCAAACGTACTACAAATTGAGAAATCATGTGACTAAACTAAATAATAATAAGAAACTATACTATGACATAAAGAAGAGAGAAACTGATGATGAAAATATTGTTGCGTATGTTTTGTTAGACTTCAGTGCAGCTTTTGAAGTTATTGATCATAGTCCGCTGCTGGAAAAATGTATGTGTTATGGCTTTACACCCCCTGCTATATTGTGAATAAAGAGTTACCTGTCTAACAGAACACAGAGGGTGACCTTTAATGGAAGCCTCTCCAACATAATCCAGGTAGAATTAGGAATTCCCCAGGGCAGCTGTCTAGGCCCCTTACTTTTTAAAATCTTTACTAACGAAATGCGACTGGCTTTGAGTAAAGCCAAGGTGTCTACGTATGTGGGTGACTCAACACTATACATGTCAGCTACTACAGCGTCTGAAATGACTGCAACACTTAACAAAGAGTTGAAGTTAGTTTCAGAGTGGGTGGCAAGGAATAAGTTAGTGCAAAATATTTTGAAAACTAAAAGCATTATATTTGGGACAAATCATTCACTAAACGCTAAACTTCAAAAAGTCAGCTACTACAGTGACTGCTTGGAGTAACCCTGGATTGTAAACTGTCATGGTCAAAACATATTGATACAACAGTAGCTAAGATGGGGAGAAGTCTGTCTATATTAAAGCGCTGCTCTGCCTTCTTAACAACACTATCAACAAGGCAGGTCCTACAGGCCCTAGTTTTGTCACACCTGGACTACTGTTCAGTCGTGTGGTCAGGTGCTACAAAGAGGGACTTCAGAAAATTGCAATCGCCTCAGAACAGGGCAGCACGGCTGGCTCAGAACAGGGCAGCACGGCTGGTTCAGAACAGGGCAGCACGGCTGGTTCAGAACAGGGCAGCACGGCTGGCTCAGAACAGGGCAGCACGGCTGGCTCAGAACAGGGCAGCACGGCTGGCTCAGAACAGGGCAGCACGGCTGGTTCAGAACAGGGCAGCACGGCTGGCTCAGAACAGGGCAGCACGGCTGGCTCAGAACAGGGCAGCACGGCTGGCTCAGAACAGGGCAGCACGGCTGGCTCAGAACAGGGCAGCACGGCTGGTTCAGAACAGGGCAGCACGGCTGGCTCAGAACAGGGCAGCACGGCTGGCTCAGAACAGGGCAGCACGGCTGGCTCAGAACAGGGCAGCACGGCTGGCTCAGAACAGGGCAGCACGGCTGGCTCAGAACAGGGCAGCACGGCTGGCTCAGAACAGGGCAGCACGGCTGGCTCAGAACAGGGCAGCACGGCTGGCTCAGAACAGGGAAGCACAGCTGGCCCTTGGATGTACACAGAGAGCAAACATGAATAATATGCATGTCAATCTCTCCTGGCTGAAAGTGGAGGAGAGATTGACTTCATCACTACTTGTATTTGGGAGAGGTATTGACATGTTGAAAGCACCGAGCTGTCTGTTTAAACGACTAGCACACAGCTTAGACACCCATGTATACCCCACAAGACATGCCACCAGAGGTCTCTTCACAGTCCCCAAGTCCAGAACAGACTATCGGAGGCTCACAGTGCTACATAGAGCCATGACTACATGGAACTGTATTCCACATCAGGTAATTGATGCAAGCAGTAGAATCAGATTTAAAAAATGGATAAAAAAGGGCCTCCCTAGTGGCGTCACTACAGATCCGGGTTCGATCCTTGGCTGTATTACAGCCGGCCACTAGGCGACGCCCATTTGGCCCAGCTTCGTCCGGCTTAGGGGAGGGTTTGGCCGGCCGGGATGTCCTTGTCCCTTTGCACTGTTGCGTCTCCTGTCACCGACCAGGAGACGCAACAGGCACGCTGACAGTTGTATGGTGTTTCCTCCGACACATTGGTTTAGCTTCCAGGTTAAGCGAACAGTGAGGCTCGGAGGACACATGGCACTCGACCTTCGCCTCTCACGTGTCCATACAGGAGTTGCAGCGATAGGGCAAGACTGGATATCATGAAAAAGCGGCATAAAGTTGAAGATTATTCCTTTTTTTAAATCTAAATGTTTTGATTAAAAAACACCTTAAGGAACAGCAGGGACTGTGAAGCAACACAAACATAGGCATAGACACATGCATACAAACACATGATAACATACACACACGTACACATGGATTTTGCATTGTAGATATGTGGTAGTGGTGTGGGCTTGAGGACACACAGTGTGTTGTAAAATATGAGGTTACTTCTAAACTTATATATGGACTGATGATTATGTTCTATTCTCAGTTTCACTCAGTTTCCCTTTTCTGACTCAAACCTGAAGATAAACGGAAATCCTGTTTCCAGAAGTTTGATGATAGTGAGGTGTTTATCTGCCTGTCGAATTATATTCAGCTACTGTCACAATCGCTATCTTCGGAGCCTCCAGCGACAAACCAAGGCGCAGCGTGCATGGAATTCCACATCTTTTTAATGAAAATGAAACTCACCAAAACAACAAACAGGAGAAAAACTAAAACGTGACGTTCTGGGGCTGCTCAAAGGCAGCTACACAAAAACAAGATCCCACAACTAAAGGTGGAAAAAAGGGCTGCCTAAATATGATTCCTAATCAGAGACAACGATAGCCAGCTGCCTCTGATTAGGAACCATACTCGGCTCAACACAAAGAAATAGACCAACTAGATTGCCCACCCCACATCACACCCTGACCTAACTAGACTAGAGGAAAATAAACATCTCTCTAAGGTCAGGGCATGAGAGCTACATCTAATGAGAACAGAACGGCCTAAACTTTTTGTACTTCATAGCATTCCCAGAAGGCATGGATTGATTATGTAATTATATACGAAACTACAGTGTCTCTGTGCTGCTGTGCTGTTTGTTGCTACTTGTTGTTTTTTTTCACTTTAATAAAAACTTTAACTCTGCGTTTAATAAATTTACCAACGTCTTAGTTTTTTCCTCACTCAACTTTTTACATTCAGCTTTCTACACCGGACACTTTATCTGAACATGGTTCTACAGGAATTCCACCATCCGAAAAAGCTACAGGAAGTAGTAACATTAACGCAACGCCATCAAATTGCAATCGCTGTACTCACCTTATGGTGAGGATAGCCGAATTGCAAGCCCAGCTTCAGACGCAATCATTAGGCAAGGGCAATTTATGTGTAGGAAGGGATGAAACCGTACCACCAGTAGGTACAGATAGTAGTATGAATACCCCCCCCCCCACACAGTCCCCGCAGCCAGACAATTTTCTCAAGTCTTGTGGAAAGAAATGCTGTTGGCATGCTCAACTGTTGTCGCTCATTCAGTCAACACAAACTTTCAACCGGTTCTCCCCGTTAAGCAACGATTCGGAGTCAGAGGCCGAGCCTTCTCAGGTCTCTCCTTCACCTGTTACGAGTTGCCAAAGCCTCCCATCATTAGCTCTGACAAATTTAAAACCCTAGTCATTGGCAACTCCATTACCTGCAATATTAGACTTAAAAAGAATAACCCAGCGATCATATATTGTTTATCAGGGAGCAGATCTGCCGACTTAAAGGCTCATCTGAAAATGGTGCTGGCTGAGACTAAAACTGGTGAGTCTAGATGGTATAGGGATATTGTTATCCACGTCGGCACCAACGATGTTAGGATGAAACAGTCAGAGGTCACCAAGAGCAACATAACTTCAGCGTGTAACTTATCTAGAAAGATGTTGGTATCGAGTAATTGTCTCCTCCCAGTTAGGGAGAGTGATGAGCTCTACAGCAGACTTGCACAACTCAATCACTGGTTGAAAACGTTTTCTTACCCTCCCCAAAAATGTAATTTGTAGATGACTGGCCCTCTTTCTGAGACTCCCCCAGAAACAGAACCAAGCCTGGCCTGCTGATGATTGACGGACTCCATTCAATCTGGAGGGGTGCTCACACCTTATCTATCAATATAGACAGGGCTCTAACTCCTCTAGCTGGCTGTCAGTCAGCTTGCCAGCTTAATGGAGTCTGCCACTAGCATAGTCAGTGTAGTCAGCACAGATTTCCCCATAAGAGGCCGTGTCTGTACCTCAATCTAGGTTGGGTAAAACTAAACATGGCGGTGTTTGCCTTACTAATCTCCCTGGAATAAAGACCTCCTCCATTCCTGTCATTATTGAAAGAGATTGTGATATCTCACATCTTAAAATAGGACTACTAAATGTTAGATCCCTCACTTCCAATGTTGTCATAGTCAAGTAACTAATCACTGATCATAACCTTGATGTGAGTGGACTGAAACATGGCTCAAGCCTCATGAATTTACTCTGTTAAATGAGGCCTCTCCTCCTGGGTACACTAGTTTATTTATTTTATTTTATTTATTTCACCTTTATTTAACCAGGTAGGCTAGTTGAGAACAAGTTCTCATTTACAACTGCGACCTGGCCAAGAATAAAGCAAAGCAGTTCGACACAAACAACAACACAGAGTTACACATGGATTAAAACAAACACACAGTCAATGATACAGTAGAAAAAGTCTATATACAGTGTGTGCAAATGAGGTAAGATAAGGGAGTTAAGGCAATAAATAGGCCATGGTGGCAAAGTAATTACAATATAGCAATTAAACACTGGAGTGATTGATGTGCAGAAGATGAATGTGCAAGTAGAGATACTGGGGTGCAAAGGAGCAAGATCAATAAATAAATACAGTATGGGGATGAGATAGTTGGATGGGCTACAGTGAGGGAAAAAAATATTTGATCCCCTGCTGATTTTGTACGTTTGCCCAATCAGGTTTATTTGAACAGTGAGACAGAATAACAAAAAAAATGTTATAAATTGATTTGCATTTTAATGAGGGAAATAAGTATTTGACCCCTCTGCAAAACATGACTTAGTACTTGGTGGCAAAACCCTTGTTGGCAATTACAGAGGTCTGACGTTTCTTGTAGTTGGCCACCAGGTTTGCACACATCTCAGGAGGGATTTTGTCCCACTCCTCTTTGCAGATCTTCTCCAAGTCATTAAGGTTTCGAGGCTGACGTTTGGCAACTCGAACCTTCAGCTCCCTCCACAGATTTTCTATGGGATTAAGGTCTGGAGACTGGTTAGATCACTCCAGGACCTTAATGTGCTTCTTCTTGAGCCACTCCTTTGTTGCCTTGGCCGTGTGTTTTGGGTCATTGTCATGCTGGAATACCCATCAACGACCCATTTTCAATGCCCTGGCTGAGGGAAGGAGGTTCTCACCCAAGATTTGACAGTACATGGCCCCGTCCATCGTCCCTTTGATGCGGTGAAGTTGTCCTGTCCCCTTAGCAGAAAAACACCATCAAAGCATAATGTTTCCACCTCCATGTTTGATGGTGGGGATGGTGTTCTTGGGGTCATAGGCAGCATTCCTCCTCCTCCAAACACGGCGAGTTGAGTTGATGCCAAAGAGCACAATTTTCGTCTCATCTGACCACAACACTTTCACCCAGTTGTCCTCTGAATCATTCAGATGTTCATTGGCAAATGAATATGTATATGTGCTTTCTTGAGCAGGGGGACCTTGCCGGCGCTGCAGGATTTCAGTCCTTCACAGCGTAGTGTGTTACCAATTGTTTTCTTGGTGACTATGGTCCCAGCTGCCTTGAGATCATTGACAAGATCCTCCCGTGTAGTTCTGGGCTGATTCCTCACCGTTCTCATGATCATTGAACTCCACGAGGTGAGATCTTGCATGGAGCCCCAGGCCGAGGGAGATTGACAGTTCTTTTGTGTTTCTTCCATTTGCGAATAATCGCACCAACTGTTGTCACCTTCTCACCAAGCTGCTTGGCGATGGTCTTGTAGCCCATTCCAGCCTTGTGTAGGTCTACAATCTTGTCCCTGACATCCTTGGAGAGCTCTTTGGTCTTGGCCATGGTGGAGAGTTTGGAATCTAATTGATTGATTGCTTCTGTGGACAGGTGTCTTTTATACAGGTAACAAACTGAGATTAGGAGCACTCCCTTTAACAGTGTGCTCCTAATCTCAGCTCGTTACCTGTATAAAAGACACCTGGGAGCCAGAAATCTTTCTGATTGAGAGGGGGTCAAATACTTATTTCCCTCATTAAAATGCAAATCAATTTATAACATTTTTTACATGAGTTTTTCTGGATTTTTTTGTTGTTATTCTGTCTCTCACTGTTCAAATAAACCTACCATTAAAATTACAGACTGATCATTTCTTTGTCAGTGGGCAAACGTACAAAATCAGCAGGGGATTAAATACTTTTCCCCCTCACTGTATGTACAGGTGCAGTGATCTGTGAGCTGTTCTGACAGCTGGTGCTTAAAGTTAGTGAGGGAGATATGAGTCTCCAGCTTCAGTGATTTTTGCAGTTCGTTCCAGTCACTGGCAGCAGAGAACTGGGAGGAAAGGCGGCCAAACCAGCAATTGGCTTTGGGGGTGACTAGTGAGATATACCTGCTGGAGCTTGTGCTACGGTAGGGTGCTGCCATGGTGACCAGTGAGCTGAGATAAGGCGGAGATTTACCTAGCTGAGACTTGTAGATGACCTGGAGCCAGTGGGTTTGGCGACAAATATTTTTTTTATTTCACCTTTATTTAACCAGATAGGTGTAACGCCCTGGCCATAGAGAGGGGTTTTTTGTTCTTTATTTTGGTTAGGCCAGGGTGTTACATTGGGTGGGCGTTCTATGTTCCTTTTTCTATGTTTTGGTATTTCTTTGTTTTGGCCGTGTGTGTGGCTCCCAATCAGGCACAGCTGAAGCTCGTTGCTGCTGATTGGGAGTCACACATAAGGAGCATGTTTTTCCTTTGGGTTTTGTGGGTAATTGTTTCTGTTTGAGTATTTGCCTAACAGGACTGTTTGCTGTCGTTTTGTTCATTTTGTAGTGTTCTCTTGTTTATTTGAATTAAAATTCTAATGATGAGCACATCCTCTGCTGCACCTTGGTTCCCTCTTTCAGACAGCTGTTACAATAGGCAAGTTGAGAACAAGTTCTCATTTACAATTGCGACCTGGCCAAGATAAAGCAAAGCAGTTCAACACATACAACAACACAGAGTTACACATGGAGTAAAACAAACATACAGTCAATAATATAGTAGAAAAATAAGTCTATATACAATGTGAGCAAATGAGGTGAGATAAGGGAAATAAAGGCAAAAAAGGCCATGGTGGCGAAGTAAATACAATATAGCAAGTAAAACACTGGAATGGTAGATGCAGTGGAAGAAAGTGCAAAGTATAAATATAAATAATGGGGTGCAAAGGAACTAAATAAATAAATACAGTAGGGGAAGAGGTAATTGTATGGGCTAAATTATAGATGGGCTATGTACAGGTGCAGTGATCTGTGAGCTGCTCTGACAGCTGGTGCTTAAAGCTAGTGAGGGAGATACTGTTTCCAATTTCAGAGATTTTTGTAGTTTGTTCCAGTCATTGGCAGCAGAGAACTGGAAGGAGAGACGGCAAAAGGAGGAATTGGCTTTGGGGGTGACCAGAGAGATATACCTGCTGGAGCGCGTGCTACAGGTGGGTGCTGCTATGGTGACCAGTGAGCGGAGATAAGGGGGGACTTTACCTAGCAGGGTCTTGTAGATGACCTGGAGCCAGTGGGTTTGGCGACGAGTATGAAGCAAGGGCCAGCCAACGAGAGCGTACAGGTCGCAGTGGTGGGTAGTATATGGGGCTTTGGTGACAAAACGGATGGCACTGTGATAGACTGTATCCAGTTTATTGAGTAGGGTATTGGAGGCTATTTTGTAAATGACATCGCCGAAGTCGAGGATCGGTAGGATGGTCAGTTTTACGAGGGTATGTTTGGCAGCATGAGTGAAGGATGCTTTGTTGTGAAATAGGAAGCCAATTCTAGATGTAACTTTGGATTGGAGATGTTTGATGTGAATCTGGAAGGAGAGCTTACAGTCTAACCAGACACCTAGGTATTTGTAGTTGTCCACATATTCTAAGTCAGAACCGTCCAGAGTAGTGATGCTGGACGGGTGGGCAGGTGCAGGCAGCGATCGGTTAAAGAGCATGCATTTAGTTTTACTTGTATTTAAGAGCAGTTGGAGGCCACAGAAGGAGAGTTGTATGGCATTGAAGCTCGTCTGGAGTGTTGTTAATTAACACAGTGTCCAAAGAAGGGCCAGAAGTATCCAGAATGGTGTCATCTGTGTTGACAGTGATGAGGGGTGGTCGTTTGACCGAGGACCCATCACGCAGTATACAGAATGATGTCGTCTGCGTAGAGGTGGATCAGAGAATCACCAGCAGCAAGAACGACTTAATTTATGTATACAGAGAAGAGAGTCAGCCCGAGAATTGAACCCTGTGGCACCCCCATAGAGACTGCCAGAGATCCAGACAACAGACCCTCCGATTTGACACACTGAACTCTATCAGAGAAGTAGTTGGTGAACCAGGCGAGGCATTTGAGAAACCAAGGCTGTTTAGTCTGCTGATAAGAATGTGGTGATTGACAGAGTCGAAAGCCTTGGCCAGGTCGATGAAGATTGCTAGTGACCATACCCTGCGTATTGAGCTTCTAGTCATGAAATCTAAGCAGCAGAACTCAATCACTTCTTATAGCTACTGTTTACAGGCCTCCCGGGCCGCATACAGCATTCCTCACTGAGTTCCCTGAATCCCTATCGGACCATGTAGTCATGGAAAATAATATTCACATTTATGGTGACTTCAATATTCACATGGAAAAGTCCACAGACCCACTCCAAAAGGTTTTCGGAGCCATCATGAACTCAGTGGGTTTTGCCCAACATGTCTTCAGACCTATGCATTGCCACAGTCATACTCTGGACCTAGTTTTGTCCCATGGAATAAATATTGTGTATGTATATGTTTTTCCTCATAATCCTGGACTGTGGGACCACTATCTTATTACGTTTGCAATCGCAACAAATAATCTACTCAGACCCCCAAAGCTGCACTATAAATTATCAGACAACCCAAAGATTCCAGACTCCTTCCACCTACCCTGACGTCAGAGTACAAAAAAAATCAGTTAACCACCTAACCGAGTATCTACATTTAACCTTGAGTAATACCCAAGATTGTCACGATTTACTTTGTGCTGTTGGAAGGACCAAGGCGCAGCGGAAGTGTGGATACTCATATTTTATTTCCCCCAACAAAAGGAGAAAAGCATCCACCGGAAAACAAAAACCACGACAGCAGCAGCAACAGTTTGCAGGCTTAAAAAACGCAGTGCAAAACAATTCCCCACAACCCCAAAGACAAACACACACACCTATATAGGACTTCCAATCAAAGGCAACTATACACACCTGCCTTTAATTGGAAGTCCCAATCATCAACCCAACATTTAACAAACACAAACCTGCCACGTCCTGACCCCAAAATTAAAACACTAGCTCCATCTGCTGGTCAGGACGTGACAGTACCCCCCCCTCAAGGTGCAGTCCCCGGAATGCACCTACCAACAGAAAAACACCAACAAAAAACCCATAAACAATAACCCCTAACCAATAAGGGAGGGAAGGGAGGGTGGCTGCCGTCACCGACGGCACTGTGCTACACCCTCCCTCCCCAACCCACCTATCCTGGAGGTGGCTCCGGTTCTGGCCGTTCCAGGCAGTCGGGCCACTCTGGCAGTTCGGGCAGTCTGGCCAGTCTGGCAGCTCGGGGCAGTCTGGCAGCTCGGGGCAGTTTGGCAGCTCGGGACAGTCTGGGCAGTCTGGCAGCTCGGGACATTCTGGGCAGTCTGGCAGCTCGGGACAGTCTGGGCAGTCTGGCAGCTCGGGGCAGTCTGGGCAGTCTGGCCACTCCGGCAGTTCAGGGCAGTCTGGCCACTCCGGCAGTTCAGGGCAGTCTGGCCACTCCGGCAGTTCAGGGCAGTCTGGCCAATCCGGCAGTTCAGGGCAGTCTGGCCACTCCGGCAGTTCAGGGCAGTCTGGCCACTCCGGCAGTTCAGGGCAGTCTGGCCACTCCGGCAGTTCAGCGCAGTCTGGCCACTCGGGCAGTTCAGCGCAGTCTGGCCACTCCGGCGACTGTTGACTGGCGGGCAGCTCCGACGACTGTTGACTGGCGGGCAGCTCCGACGACTGTTGACTGGCGGGCAGCTCCGACGACTGTTGACAGGCGGGCAGCTCCGACAACTGTTGACTGGCGGGCAGCTCCGACGACTGTTGACTGGCGGGCAGCTCTGACGACTGTTGACTGTCGGGCAGCTCTGGTGATGGTTGACTGGCGGGCAGCTCCGACGACTGTTGACTGGCGGGCAGCTCTGACGTCTGTTGACTGGCGGGCAGCTCCGACGACTGTTGACTGGCGGGCAGCTCCGACGTCTGTTGACTGGCGGGCAGCTCCGACGACTGTTGACTGGCGGGCAGCTCCGACGACTGTTGACTGGCGGGCAGCTCCGACGTCTGTTGACTGGCGGGCAGCTCCGACGACTGTTGACTGGCGGGCAGCTCCGACGTCTGTTGACTGGCGGGCAGCTCCGACGACTGTTGACTGGCGGGCAGCTCTGACGACTGTTGACTGGCGGGCAGCTCTGGCGACTGTTGACTGGCGGGCAGCTCCTGCCCCGTCACACAGCCCTTGTGCCCCCCCCCTAAAAAATTATTCGGGGTGCCTCTCGATCTCCCAGTCCTTGCCAGCCTTCTTCCGCTGCTTGGTCCTGTGAAGGTGGGGAATTCTGTCACGATTTACTTTGTGCTGTTGGAAGGACCAAATCGCAGCGGAAGTGTGGATACTCATATTTTTTTTCCCCCAACAAAAGGAGTAAAGCATCCACCGGAAAACAGAAACCACGACAGCAGCAGCAACAGTTTGCAGGCTTAAAAACGCAGTGCAAAACAATTCCCCACAACCCCAAAGACAAACACACACACCTATATAGGACTTCCAATCAAAGGCAACTATACACACCTGCCTTTAATTGGAAGTCCCAATCATCAACCCAACATTTAACAAACACAAACCTGCCACGTCCTGACCCCAAAATTAAAACACTAGCTCCATCTGCTGGTCAGGACGTGACAAAGATGCAGTCGCACCCCTAAAAACCCCCAAAACTAGCTCCTTGCTATACAGTAAATAGCTGAGCCCTGAAGCAAGCTTCCAGAAAATACCTGAGCCCTGAAGCAAGCTTCCAGAAAATGTTCACGGAAATGGCGCAAACTCCCTAATCCTCTTCCACAAGAGAGGATGGCTTTCACTTCAGCAGTGATGAATTCATGAACGTCTTTGACGAAAAGATCATGATCAATAGGAAACAAATGACGGACTCCTCTTTGAATTTGCATATTTCTCCAAAGCTCAGGTGTCCTGAGTCAGAACTGCCAGATCAATGGAGACACTCAAGTTTTTTTTTATCTTTATCTCTTGTCACATTCACAAAAATAGTCATGGCCTCTAAACCTTCCAGCTGCATACTGGACCCTATTCCAACTAAACTACTGAAAGAGCTACTTCCTGTGCTTGGCCCTCCTATGTTGAACATAATAAATGGCTCTCTATCTTCCAGATGTGTACCAAACTCACTAAAAGTGGCAGTAATAAAGCTTCTCTTGAAAAAGACAAACCTTGACCCAGAATTCTTTCTTACAAAACCTGTTGCGCAGCAACTCACTGCCTACCTGAAGACAAATAATGCATACGAAAAGCTTCAGTCTGGTTTTAGACTCCATTATAGTACTGAGACTGCACTCATGAAGGTGGTAAATTACCTTTTAATGGCGTCAGACCAAGGCTCTACGTCTGTCCTCGTGCTCATAGACCTTAGTGCCACCTTTGACACCATCGATCACCATGTTCTTTTGGAGAGATTGGAAACCCTAATTGGTCTATGCGGACAAGTTCTTGCCTGGTTTAGATCTTATGTGTCTGAAAGTTTGTCTCTGGTCGGTTTGTCCTCTGACAAATCAGTTGTAAGTTTCTGTGTTCCTCAAGGTTCTGTTTTAGGACCACTATTGTTTTCACTATATATTCTACCTCTTGATGATGCAATTCGGAATTCACAATGTCAACGTTCACTGTTATGCAGATGATGCACAGCTGTACATTTTAATGAAACATAGTGAAGCTCTGAAATTGCCTACCCTGGAAGCCTGTGTTTCAGACATAAGGAAGTGGAGTTTTTAACCTTTAAACTCGGACAAAACAGAGATGCTAGTTCTAGGTCCCAAGAAACAAAGATGTGCTGTTTGATCCGACAATTAAGTTTGATGGTTGTACAGTCATCTCAAATCAAACTGTGAAGGACCTTGGCATTACTCTGGACCCTGATCTCACTTTTGACAAACATATCAAGATTATTTCAAGGCAGATTTTTTCCATCTTGGTAAATTTGCTAAAGTCAGAAACTTTTAGTCGGAAAATGATGCAGAAAAGCTAATCCATGCTTTTGTCACTTCTAAATTAGTCTACTGCACTAGTCTCCGGCTAGTCTCCGTCTCCGGCTACCCAGTCTGTAGTCTCTAGTCTCCGGCTCTAGTCTCCGGCTACCCAGATAAAGCACAAAATAAACTTCAGTTAGAGCTAAACACAGCTGATTGAATCTTGACTAGAACCAAAACATTTGATCATATTACTCCAGTGCTAGGGCCGGTTTCAAGGTTTTACTGCTAACCTACAAAGCATTACATGGACTTGCTCTTACCTATCTCTCCGATTTGGTCCTGCCATACCTACACGTACGCTACGGTCACAAGACGCAGGCCTCCTTATTGTCCCTAGAATTTCAATGCAAACATCTGGAGGCAGGGCTTTCTCCGTTAGAGCTTCATTTTTATGTAATGGTCTGCCTATCCTTGTGAGAGACACAGACTCAGTCTTGACCCTTAAGTCTTTACTTAAGACTAATCTCTTCAGTAGGTCTTGTGATTGAGTGTAGTCTGGCCCAGGGTTGCGAAGGTGAACGGCAAGGCACTGGAATGACGAACCGCCCTTGCTGTCTCTGCCTGGCCGGCTCCCCTCTCTCCACTAGGATTATTTGCCTCTGACCCTATTATGGAGGCTGAGTCACTGGCTTACTACTGCTCTTCCATTGCCGTCCCTAGGAGAAGTGGCAGGCTTTTTTGCGCAATACTCGACTTGAGTGGGTTGAGCCACTGATGTGATCTTCCTGTCTGGTTTTGTGACCTCTCGGGCTCGTGCGGTGGAGGAGATTTTCGTGGGCTATACTCAGCCTTGTCTCAGGGTCGTACGTTGATATCCCTCTAGGTGGTGTGGGGGCTGTGCTTTGGCAAAGTGGGTGGGGTTATTTCCTGTTAACAACAGAGTGTGTGTGTGTGTGTGTGTGTGTGTGTGTCCGTCTCAACCTCTAGTATCAATGCTGCAATAGTCTTTGTGCCGGGGGGGGGTAGTGTCAGTCTTATATCTGGTGTAATTCTCTTGTCTTATCTGGTATCCTGGGTGAACTTAAATATGCTCCCTCTATTTCTCTCTCTCTCCCTCTCTTTTCTCCCCTCCCGGAGGACCTGAGCCATAGCACCATGCCTCACGACCACCTGGCCTGATGACTCCTGGCTGTCCCCAGTCCACCTGGTTGTGCTGCTGCTCCAGTTTCAACTGAACCCTGACCTGTTCAACGGACGTGCTACCTTGTCCCGGACCTGCTGTTTTCGTCTCTCTCTCTCTCTCTCTCTCGCTCTCTCTCTCTCTCATTCACTCACTCACCTGCTGTCTTGACCTCTGAAATGCTCGGCTATGAAAAACCAACTGACATTTACTCCTGAGATGCTGACTTGTTGCACCCTCTAAAACCACTGTGGTTATAATATTACCCTGCCGGTCATCTATGATCGTTTAATCTGGTTTTACTGGCTATGTTCTGTTATAATGTCCATTCGGCACAGCTAGAAGAAAACTGGTCACCCCTCAGAGCCTGGTTCCTCTCTAGGTTTCTTCCTAGGTTCTTGCCTTTCTAGGGAGTTTTTCCTAGCCACTGTGCCTCTACATCTGCATTGCTTGCTGTTTGGGGTTTTAGGCTGGGTTTCTGTACAGTACTTTGAGATATCAGCTGATGTAAAAAGGGTTTTCATAAATATATTTCATTGATCAAATCAAATCAAATGTATATTTATAAAATGTATATTTAGCAGATGTTATTGCGGGTGTAGCGAAATGCGTGATTATTGAGTCATTGTTAGTTTTACACTTAAGACGTGACTTTGCTATTGTGCTGTAGAATCTGTGAATTTTGTTTGTTGTGTAATACATTCTATACATTATTTTAACCTGGATTAAGTGTATATTTTCATTAACCACCATTTTGTTAGTTATGTTCCAACATTCCCTCCATCTTGTGCCAATATGTTTTTCTAAGGGGTTGTCAGTTGGATAGGCTCTCTGCAAGGTTTAGTATATCTATTTTCTGACTCAGATAAGGTTCACTCAAGGTTGCTCTGATGTCCAAAAGATTTCAAATTGACATTTCTTGATATGAAACTGTTAAATTGCATACATTTGAAAATATCTACACTGGTCAGTCAAATTCCTTTTTTAATTCTGTCATAGAATTAAATGTATTTTCTATTGTCAAGTTATTTACGGTTTCTATGCCTTTAGTTTTCCATGTCGACCAATTTGACAGTGAATTCTGAAATGCTATCCAAGGTCTGTTCCATAGGGTTGTGTTTTTAGGGAGTGATATTGTTTTTTTTTTAAAGAATAAGTTTCATTTATTCTTCCTTGTTGTTATAGTGTTCTTAGCTATGAAGTTGTTAATGTCCTTAGCTTTAATCAGACTGTCACAAACTTCGTCGTCTGACGATAAGGAGAAATCACTGTCAGACCAATACGCAGCGGGTTGCGTGTTCCACATCATTTTATTAAGTTTGATGCACACGGAAAAACAATAAACTAGAACGACAGGAGACAGTTTCACAGGCTATAACTATACGTAGCAGTGCGAAATAAAACAACCCACAAAAACCAGGTGACAAACACACTCCTAATATATGACTCCCAATCAGGAACAACGATAACCAGCTGTCCCTGATCGGGAGCCACACAGACCAACATAGAAACAGAAATACCAGAAAAACACATACAACACAGTACTTCTGCCACGTCCTGACCAAAAATACTAAACAACTACTCCCTCTGCTGGTCAGGACGTGACACCGACACGTACAAAGATTCTGGGGATCAGCATGCACATCTTCAATATGTACCCATATTTCCTTTTTTAGTGCATTTAACCAACTTTTATGTCGCAAAGTAGAAGCACTTGGGTTGCGAGTTGATACAATTTCAAGTCCGGAAGGTTAAAACCACACTCTGACTTAGGAAGGTTAAAACCACACTCTGACTTAGGAAGGTTAAAACCACCCTCTGACTTAGGAAGGTTAAAACCACACTCTGACTTAGGAAGGTTAAAACCACCCTCTGATTTAGGAAGGTTAAAACCACACTCTGACTTAGGAAGGTTAAAACCACACTCTGACTTAGGAAGATGTAAAACCTTCCTTTTTATTCTATGAGTTTTATTTGCCCAAATAAAGTCTGTTTTGATCTTAGTATACTGTTTTAATAGAATGTCTTTGGTGGAATTGGTATTACCAAGAACATAAAACCCTTTGGAGCCATGACATTCTGAAGAGGTTTATTATACCTGTAAGATTCCATTTAATTAGATCTGCTTTCATGTTGTTGACTAATGTAGTAATGGGATAAAGTTCTCTTTATATTTGTTATTTGTCTTATTAAGCATCATCAAGTATGCACACGTGTTAATTAAAATGCATTCCAGGTGACTACCTTATGAATTTGGTTGAGAAAATGCCAAGAGTGTGCAAAGCTGTCATCAAGGCAAAGGGTGGCTACTTTGAAGAATCTCAAATATAAAATGTACTTTCATTTGTTTAACACTTTTTTGGTTACTACATGATTCCATATGTGTTGTTTCATAGTTTTGATGTCTTCACTACTTTTCTACAATGTAGAAAATAGTAAAAATAAAGACAAACCCTTGAATGAGTAGTTGTGTACAAACCTTTGACTGATACTGTACGCATTTTCATTTGTGTAAATATTCGCTCTACTTTGTCCCAAAATGAATACTTTGGGAAAGCATTCCTGATGCTTTTCACCACACAAATGTTTAAACAGTATTTAATATTTCTTCTCTGTTTTATGTGTTTATTTCTAATCTGCTGATCATTGCTTTTGAGTTGTTGAATCTAAGAAAGCTGTAGGATCCATCCCTGTTTTATTCTGATTTATATAGATCTTTATAGAAGCTTTTAAAATGGACATTAATCGCGTTGCTGTTTTCTAATTAACACATTTGTATCTTTATCTTTTTAAATTATAACTGGTAAAACGTGTATTCGTTCTGTGAAGGCTGCAAGATGTTTTACCAGGCTTGATTTGCAAATAAATAGTTTGCTTTATTTGAGTTTAAAGTTACGTATTTAATACATTTCGAGTCTAAAAGATTACCTCTTTTCATTCTCCGTATTCTGTCGATAAGTGTACAATATTTCCTGTTGGTGTAATGATATGAGAGAATGATCTGATATCACTATGTGTCACGGCCGTCGTAGTGAGTAGACCAAAATGCAGCGGGTACGTGAATGCTCATATTAACTTTTACTGAACACTACACACAAAAACAAGAAAACGAATGAACGACAGCTAAACAGTTTTGGAGGCTATACACAGCAGTGCAAAAACATCTTCCCACAAAAGACAGGTCGGAAAAAGGGCTACCTAAGTATGGCTCCCAATCAGCAACAACGATGTACAGCTGTTCCTGATTGAGAGCCATACCAGGCCAACACAAAGAAATACACAACATAGAGCAATACCCAAAAACCCCCGACAACACAAAACAAACACACCCCTGCCACGTCCTGACCAAACTACAATAACAAATAACCCCTTATACTGGTTAGGACGTGACACTATGAAAGATTTTTCCCTAATCCAGGGCAGAATTTGGTATTTTTAGATGTGGTATAATATATATATTTATATTTTAAATTCCACTGGTGGAAATATTGCTACTTCAACACTTTCTTTTCATGTGTGAATCTGCAATTGAGATTTTCACATGTGATTGTTTTTCACATGAAAGTTTATTTCCAAAAATGCTATTTATCCATTTTCAGAAATGTTGATAAATTAGCTTTTCTTGTTTAAAGACATTTTTCAAGTTCGATTTTCTTCTCCACTATCTAATCATGACATGGGGTTGTTCAAGAACAGAAATGTATTTGTTTAAAATCTATCAGTTGATGGTTTCATTTCAGAGTGACAAATAATCATGTTTTTATTTGCAAAACACTTTATCTGCCTCACACTCTGAGAAATAAGTAGTTATGCTATTTTTTATTTTTTTACAATAGCATACTAGATAAAAAGGGATGTCAGCTCACTGTTTTGCTGCTGCCAAACTTGTTCTTTTAATAAGGCTTTTAAAGATGTATTTCAAAGCGGTCTCATGAGTCAACCCCTTTATAGATAGTCTGACTACTTGGCGAATACAGCGCCATTGAAAGGATGGAAGGCTATGCTTGATTTTTAATCAAATGAAACGGGGAAAAAAACACGAGGTTTCTAAATACTTGTGTCACGGGCGTCGTAAGGATTGGACCAAAATGCAGCGGGTACGTGAATGCTCATTTTCTTCTTTATTAAATAATGAACACTGAACAAAAAGAACAACGAAAACAGTCCTGTGAGGCACACAGCTAAACAAGGAACAACTACCCACAAAAACCCATGAAAAAACACGCCTACTAAATAGGACCTTCAATTAGAGGCAACGAGGAACAGCTGCCTCCAATTGAAGGTCAACCCAATAAACTACACATAGAAATAGAAAGACTAGAATGAACATAGAAATATACTAATATAGAACATTAACCACAAAGCCCGAAACACATATAACAAACACCCCCTGCCACGTCCTGACCAAACTACAATAACAAATAACCCCTTTACTGATCAGGACGTGACAGTACCCCCCCCCCCCCCCCAAAGGCACAGACCCTGGATGCACCTCAAACAAAAAACCCAAAAATAAATCCCAAAACAAAAAAAATCCCAAACTAAAGGGAGGGAAGGGAGGGTGGCCACCGTCACCTATGGTTCTTGTGCTACACCCCCCCCCCTCCCCAACCCACCTACTATGGAGGTAGCTCAGGCTCCGGCCTAGGTCCCCAACCTAACCTGTCCACCCCCGCTGAAGGCTCAAGGCTAAGGCGCGTCACTGGAGACCTCGGACTGATGCGTGTCACTGGAGACCTCGGGCTGATGCGCGTCACTGGAGACCTCGGGCTGATGCGTGTCGCTGGAGACCTCGGGCTGATGCGCGTCGCTGGAGACCTCGGGCTGATGCGTGTCGCTGGAGACCTCGGACTGGAGTGCGACTCTGGGAGCTCCGGACTGAAGGGCGACTCTGGGAGCTCTGGACTGGAGGGCGACTCTGGGAGCTCCGGACTGAAGGGCGACTCTGGGAGCTCTGGACTGGAGGGCGACTCTGGGAGCTCCGGACTGGAGGGCGACTCTGGCTGCGCTGGTTCCGGACTGTAGGGCAACTATGGCTATGCCGGTTCCAGACTGTAGGGCGACTCTGGCTGCGCCGATTCCGGACTGTAGGCCGACTCTCTCGGTTCCGTACTGTAGGCCGACTCTCTCGGTTCCGGACTGTAGGCCGTCTCTCTCGGTTCCGGACTGTAGGCCGTCTCTCTCGGTTCCGGACTGTAGGACGTCGCCGGAAGCACTGGACGGGGTACTGTCGTCAGAAGCTCTGGACGGGGTACTGTCGTCAGAAGCTCTGGATGGGGACTGCGCACTGAAAGCTTGATGCGTGGGGCTGGCTTTGGAGACGCCAGACTATTTACACGTACCACAGGGCTAGTGTGAGGAGCAGGAGCAGGACGTACTGGACTGGGCTGATGCACTGGAGGCCTGGTGCGTGGTGCTGGTACTGGAGGTACCAGACTGGGGACACGCACCCCAAGGCTAGTGCGAGGAGCGGGAACAGGACGTACTGGACTGGGCTGACGCACTGGAGGCCTGGTGCGTGGTGCTGGCTTTGGAGGCGCCAGACTGGAAACACGCACCTCAAGGCTAGTGCATGGAGCGGGAACTGGATACACTGGGTCATGACTAGGCACCGGCGGTCTGGAGCGCACCGCCTGCACAACCCGTCCTGGCTAGATGGTAACAGTAGCCCTGCACGAGCGGAGTGTTGGCACAGGGTGAACTGGGCTGTGCAGAGGCCTGATGGCTGCCGTGCGTAGAGCAGGCGTAGGGTAGCCTGGGCCTAGGAGGCGCACTGGTGGCCAGATGTGCTGTGCAGGCATACTCCTACCCGGCTGGATGCCCACTCTAGCACGGCACTTGCGAGGGGCTGGGTTCGCTTGCACCGGACTGTGCGTGCGCATGGGCGAGATTGTGCGCACTTCCGCATACAACGGTGCCCTCATGATCCGTTGCTCCCCATAATAAGCACGGGGAGTTGGCTTAGGTCTATTACCTGACCTAGCCACTCTCCCCGTGTGCACCCCCCAAAACATTTCTTGGGACTGCCTCTCGGTGCGTATAATGCCTCATAATAGCGCCGCTCCACCTTGGCTGCCTCCAGCTCCTCCTTAGGGCGCCGGTACTCCCCACCCTGGTGCCAAGGTCCTGCCCCATCCAGAATCTCTTCCCATGTCCATGACTCCACAGAGCTCTGCTGCTGCTCCTTCCTCCGCTGCTTGGTCCGTTTGTGGTGGGTAGTTCTGTCACAGTTGTCGTAAGGATTGGACCAAAATGCAGTGGGTACGTGAATGCTCATTTTCTTCTTTATTAAATAATGAACACTGAACAAAAAGAACAACGAAAACAGTCCTGTGAGGCACACAGCTAAACAAGGAACAACTACCCACAAAAACCCATGAAAAAACACGCCTACTAAATAGGACCTTCAATTAGAGGCAACGAGGAACAGCTGCCTCCAATTGAAGGTCAACCCAATAAACTACACATAGCAATAGAAAGACTAGAACGAACATAGAAATATACTAACATAGAACATTAACCACAAACCCCGAAACACATAAAACAAACACCCCCTGCCACGTCCTGACCAAACTACAATAACCCCTTTACTGGTCAGGACGTGACAACGACGTTTACGGGCACAAAAAGCACATCTCTCTTGTTCCATTGCTTCTGCTGTTAAAATGTATTCCATAACCAACTGCGTTACCGCTAAAACCAGCTTTCAGTTGCTCTAAAATATCCCCACCAGTGCATACTGAAATTGGCACTTTGGCTCAAGTTTTTAGATATTTCCAAATTCTCCCATCTCAGTGCAAGCAAGCTCACATAAAACAGGTAAATTACCAATCCTGAAGATAGGGTTTGAAAATAGAAGAGCGACAGCTTTTTAACAGGTCGAAATTGCAAATGAGCATGTGTTTGACAGTTGCTCTGGCTTAATACCAGCCGAAAATAGCGCCAAGAAATAGCGCCCTAAGACATATCTTTATTTTATCTGACATGTAAAAAATGAACAATGACAAACACTCAACCACCACTTTGACAGCTGCATACAAGGGCCAAATTGATAATCGATTATCACGGCCTTTTCGAATTCATACGTTTCTATAACAAAGTGTTAAAAGATAAATGCCAGAGTCATACAACGTCGTAAAACGTCTACTATAAAAGGTACAGGAATGTCCGTGTTAAAGAAACACTCTGCGGTTTAGGGCCAAATAAGTCTAACAGCGCAGGTCACTACTCGGCCAGGCCAGCCGCGCTCCTCTCCCTTTCCCCTGAAGCGTAGCTGCTTGGAGGCTGAACACAGCAAACAGGTTCAGCCTCCAAGTTTGCAGTCCTTTGATTAAAAAGAACCCAAGGAATTTTTCCACCGAGGTTGGTTACCATTGCCAGATGTGAAATGAAAAGATGTGACTTTGAATGGGCTGGGCTTTTTTACAGGACTTGGAAGGAAAGACTACTGAGCTACAGGCTGTTGTGAGGACAGAAGATCTCAATGCCTGTAGACCAGCGATCATCAACTAGATTCAGCCACAGGCCGATTTTTCTTGAGCGGATGGTTGGGGGCCCGGAACATAATTACAAAATAATTTGTAGACTGAAAATTGACCGCAAGAAGCACAAACATATATAATGTTTGACTAAAACATAATCATTTCAAACATTGCTTACGTTTGTATACGATCACGTGTCTCTCTATTATGCGTGGGAATACTTGGGAACAGATTTGAAATTAGAATCAGTTAGAGCTGATTTCCTAGTGTTTTTAAAGTCTTTTATGTCTAAGAATTAGAAGAAAAAAAAGGAAAATAAAAAGCCACCAGTTGGGGAACCCTGCAGTTTGATATTCTGATCATTTACAGCATGTTGTCGTACCCTATAGAAAAACCTACAGGAGAAGAGCAAGGTCACTCAACATGTAGTCAGTCGAACAAGTAGCACATAGCACATGCTGCAGATACAGTACAGCACATACAGTACTTCCAGTCCTAGACACGCTCCATCTCCAATGATCAGACTATAAAGCCAATAGCTACTGTACAGTACATTGGCACAGGCAATAGCCACCTGCCTAAATATCCTAAACAGTCAGTCTGAATATTCAACTGGCTAAATAGTCTAAAAGATTAGTGAATAATCAGCTGGATAAGTAGTATCAACAGTCAGACTGGATAGTCAGCTGGATAAGTAGTATCGACAGTCAGACTGGATAGTCAGCTGGATAAGTAGTATCGACAGTCAGAATGGATAGTCAGCTGGATAAGTAGTATCAACAGTCAGACTGGATAGTCAGCTGGATAAGTAGTATCGACAGTCAGACTGGATAGTGAGCTGGATAAGTAGTATCAACAGTCAGGCTGGATAGTCAGCTGGATAAGTAGTATCGACAGTCAGACTGGATAGTCAGCTGGATAAGTAGTATCGACAGTCAGACTGGATAATCAGCTGGATAAGTAGTATCGACAGTCAGACTGGATAATCAGCTGGATAAGTAGTATCAACAGTCAGACTGGATAGTCAGCTGGATAAGTAGTATTGACAGTCAGACTGGATAGTCAGCTGGATAAGTAGTAGCGACAGTCAGACTGGATAGTGAGCTGGATATGTAGTATCAACAGTCAGACTGGATAGTCAGCTGGCTAAATACTCCAAATAGTTAGATTGAATAGTCAGCAGGCTAAATAATCTAAATAATCAGTGACTGAATAGTTAAGCAACTGAAAATTACATAAGGGACCATTTAACATTGAATAATGTACAGTCTCTTTTCACTGCAACACCAAGGTGATCCCTGTGCTTCATTGTGGATTGACTGATGGACTGGTTTGATTATAAGGAATCCTGACAGATAGTATCGTGAGAGTTAGCCCTCTGTAAGCCCCCTGTTTGTTTAACTAATGCGTCCTGCTTGCCCAGCAATTTCAGCCCTGCATTTATTTTCCAAAGGGTATCAGGAGAGCTCTTGGGGGGTAAGATCTGGCCCCAACGAGTGCCTGGGGAGGTTTCCTCCTCAGATAAGAGAGATCAACAGAAGATGAATTTGACTGATATGCCTTGATGATAGTCTAATGTGGAAGACGCAGCGCAGAGGAAATCTGATGCAAAGGCCGAGAGGGTAATGTAGACGGTGTTGTCAAGGCACCCAAGCTACGTATACTAAACTCAAAACCATGGAAAAATAGTAGGTTTTGGACCAACGGCAGCAGAAACACGGTATGTTCCTGTAGATTCTGGGGACAAGATGTACTGCACAGTTTGCAAAACTATGCATAGATGCTGCTTCAGAGCCAACTGGGAACCTGTCAGCCCAGATGTAGCCAACCTTTCCAGCGGACGGTGTAATAATGTACAGTCGACTCCTGAGAAGTGCACTTTATGATAAGTAGAAACTCTGTTTTATTAATGCATTACAGTTTTCCAGTGAACCAGCCCTTAGCTAAAGAAATGGATTTCCAATACCAATACTATCTGAATTGATGTCACCATGACTTCTAAATATATATACAAGATTTAGCCACGTAAACCAAAATAAGATGAATGAACAACTCCTGTCGAGTGACATTTAGATATTCAAAGAGCCGCTCTGTAATTTAGCTGTCATTTTCAATGTTTCCCATAATGCAACATTTTATTGGATACATTAACCTAATAAGGGCTCTAGAACAAGGGAAGTACTGTAGAACAGGGGCCCCTGTGGGACTTGAACTTTAAGGCTCCCTCCTCAGATGCCACCTGTAAACTACAGTATAGTAACTCCTCTTCAGATGCCTCCTGTAAAGTACAGTATAGTAATTCCTCCTCAGATGCCTCCTGTAAACTACAGTATAATAACTCCTCCTCAGATGCCCCCTGTAAACTACAGTATAGTAACTCCTCCTCAGATGCCTCCTGTAAACTACAGTATAATAACTCCTCCTCAGATGCCCTCTGTAAACTACAGTATAGTAACTCCTCCTCAGATGCCTCCTGTAAACTACAGTATAGTAACTCCTCCTCAGATGCCTCCTGTAAACTACAGTATAATAACTCCTCCTCAGATGCCCCCTGTAAACTACAGTATAGTAACTCCTCCTCAGATGCCCCCTGTAAACTACAGTATAGTAACTCCTTCTCAGATGCCCCCTGTAAACTACAGTATAGTAACTCCTCCTCAGATGCCTCCTGTAAACTACAGTATAGTAACTCCTCCTCAGATGCCTCCTGTAAACTACAGTATAATAACTCCTCCTCAGATGCCCTCTGTAAACTACAGTAAAATAAACCCTCCTCAGATGCCTCCTGTAAACTACAGTATAGTAACTCCTCCTCAGATGCCGCTTGTAAACTACAGTATAGTAACTCCTCCTCAGATGCCGCCTGTAAACTACAGTATAGTAACTCCTCCTCAGATGCCGCCTGTAAACTACAGTATAGTAACTCCTCTTCAGATGCCTCCTGTAAACTACAGTAGAGTAACTCCTCTTCAGATGCCTCCTGTAAACTACAGTATAGTAACTCCTCCTCAGATGCCCCTGTAAACTACAGTATAATGACTCCTCCTCAGATGCTTCCTGTAAACTACAGTATAGTAACTCCTCTTCAGATGCCTCCTGTAAACTACAGTATAGTAACCCCTCCTCAGATGCCCCCTGTAAACTACAGTATAATAACTCCTCCTCAGATGCCTCCTGTAAACTACAGTATAGTAACTCCTCTTCAGATGCCTCCTGTAAACTACAGTATAGTAACCCCTCCTCAGATGCCTCCTGTAAACTACAGTATAATAACTCCTCCTCAGATGCCCCCTGTAAACTACAGTATAGTAACTCCTCCTCAGATGCCCCCTGTAAACTACAGTATAGTAACTCCTCCTCAGATGCCTCCTGTAAACTACAGTATAATAACTCCTCCTCAGATGCCCTCTGTAAACTACAGTATAATAACTCCTCCTCAGATGCCTCCTGTAAACTACAGTATAATAACTCCTCCTCAGATGCCCCCTGTAAACTACAGTATAATAACTCCTCCTCAGATGCCACCTGTAAACTACAGTGTAGTAACTCCTCCTCAGATGCCGCCTGTAAACTACAGTATAGTAACTCCTCCTCAGATGCCGCCTGTAAACTACAGTATAGTAACTCCTCCTCAGATGCCGCCTGTAAACTACAGTATAGTAACTCCTCCTCAGATGCCGCCTGTAAACTACAGTATAGTAACTCCTCTTCAGATGCCTCCTGTAAACTACAGTATAGTAACTCCTCCTCAGATGCCCCCTGTAAACTACAGTATAATAACTCCTCCTCAGATGCCTCCTGTAAACTACAGTATAGTAACTCCTCTTCAGATGCCTCCTGTAAACTACAGTATAGTAACCCCTCCTCAGATGCCTCCTGTAAACTACATTATAATAACTCCTCCTCAGATGCCCTCTGTAAACTACAGTATAGTAACTCCTCCTCAGATGCCCTCTGTAAACTACATTATAATAACTCCTCCTCAGATGCCCCCTGTAAACTACAGTATAGTAACTCCTCCTCAGATGCCCCCTGTAAACTACAGTATAGTAACTCCTCCTCAGATGCCCCCTGTAAACTACAGTATAATAACTCCTCCTCAGATGCCTCCTGTAAACTACAGTATAGTAACTCCTCTTCAGATGCCTCCTGTAAACTACAGTATAGTAACCCCTCCTCAGATGCCTCCTGTAAACTACATTATAATAACTCCTCCTCAGATGCCCTCTGTAAACTACAGTATAGTAACTCCTCCTCAGATGCCCTCTGTAAACTACATTATAATAACTCCTCCTCAGATGCCCCCTGTAAACTACAGTATAGTAACTCCTCCTCAGATGCCCCCTGTAAACTACAGTATAGTAACTCCTCCTCAGATGCCCCCTGTAAACTGCAGCATAATAACAAAATCTGGAATTACAAGGGAGAGAACAAACGAAATTGTCGGCATTCCGTTGGATCTTCTTCCGGCCTAGGTATGATTTAATGAACCATTTTTGGATTAAACAATAGTAACTAAATGTTGTTTTTTAACGGTAATTAACAACATGCATGGCCCATGTAAATGGTTCAATGAAATCACACCAATAATTTGCATTAAGTTGCTCTCATACATGTACAGTAAAACTGCAATTGTTGTGTGACCGTACGTACATACCCCAACCAGAAGCCATGGATTACAGGCAACATCCTCACTGAGCTAAAGGGTAGAGCTGCCGCTTTGAAGGAGCGAGACTCTTTTTTTATTTTTATTTTTTATTTTACCTTTATTTAACTAGGCAAGTCAGTTAAGAAAAAAATCTTATTTTCAATGACAGCCTAGGAACAGTGGGTTAACTACCTTGTTCAGGGGCAGAATGACAGATTTGTACCTTGGGGATTCAAACTTGCAACCTTTCGGTTACTAGCCCAACGCTCTAACCACTAGGCTACCCTGCCGCCCCACTCTTACTCAGACGCTTATAAGAAATCCCGCTATGCCCTCCGACAAACCATCAAACAGGCAAAGCATCAATTCAGGACTAAGATTGAATCATACTACATGGGCTCCGATGCTCGGCGGATTTGGCAGGGCTTGGAAACTATTACAGACTACAAAGGGAAGCACAGCCGCAAGCTGCCCAGTGACACGAGCCTACCAGACGAGCTAAACAATTTCTATGCTCGCTTTGAGGCAAGCAACACTGAAGCATGCATGAGAGCATCAGCTGTTCCGGACAACGTAATGAGACAGCCGACAATGATGAGACAGCCTATAGGGAGGAGGTCAGAGACCTGGCAGTGTGGTGCCAGGATAACAACCTCTTCCACAACGTGATCAAGACAAAGGAGATGATTGTGGACTACAGGACTACTGAGCATGCCACCACTCTCATCGATGGGGCTGTAGTGGAGCAGGTTGAGAGCTTCAAGTTCCTTGGTGTCCACACCAACAGCAAACTATTATGCTCCAAACACACCAAGACAGTCGTGAAGAGGGCACAACAAAACCTATTCCCCTTTAGGAGATTGAAAAGATTTGTAGATTGAAAAGATCACAGAGGGTAGTGGGTCTGGCCCAGTACATAACTGGGGCCAAGCTTCCTGCCATCCAGGACCTTTATACCAGTCGGTGTCAGAGGAAAGCCCAAAACATTTCAAAAGACTCCAGCCACCCTAGTCATAGACTGTTATATCTGCTACCGCATGGCAAGCGGTACTGGAGCGCCAAGTCTATGTCCAAAAGGCTTCATAACAGCTTATACCCCCAAGCCATAAGACTCCAGAACAGCTAATTGGACTATTTGGGGGCCACTCAAGAACATTCAGAGACTTGTCCCGAAGCCACTCCTGCGTTGTCTTCGCTGTGTGCTTAGGGTCGTTGTTCTGTTGGAAGGTGAACCTTTTTTCCCAATCAAGGATCTCTCTGTACTTTGCTCCCTTCATTTTTCCCTCGATCCTGACTAGTCTCCCAGTCCCTGCCGCTGAAAAACATCCACACAACATGATGCTGTTACCA
>NC_042965.1:46097944-46131961 GCF_901001165.1 Salmo trutta
AGTCTCCTTGCAGTACAGTTTAGTACCCTTGCAGTACAGTCTCGTCCCCTTGCAGTACAGTCTAGTTCCCTTGCAGTACAGTCTAGTCTCCTTGCAGTACAGTCTAGTCCCCTTGCTGTACAGTCTAGTCCCCTTGCAGTACAGTCTAGTCCCCTTGCTGTACAGTCTAGTCCCCTTGCAGTACAGTCTAGTCACCTTGCTGTACAGTCTAGTCCCCTTGCAGTACAGTCTAGTCCCCTTGCTGCACAGTCTAGTCCCCTTGCTGTACAGTCTAGTCCCCTTGCAGTACAGTTTAGTCCCCTTGCTGCACAGTCTAGTCCCCTTGCAGTACAGTCAAGTCCCCTTGCTGTACAGTCTAGTCCCCTTGCGGTAGAGTCTAGTCTCCTTGCAGTACAGTCTAGTCCCCTTGCTGTACAGTCTAGTCCCCTTGCAGTACATTCTAGTCCCCTTGCAGTATAGTCTAGTTCCCTTGCAGCACATTATGCTTGCAGTACAGTCTAGTCCCCTTGCAGTACAGTATAGTCTCCTTGCAGTACAGTCTAGTCCCCTTGCAGTACAGTTTAGTACCCTTGCAGTACAGTCTAGTCTCCTTGCAGTACAGTCTAGTCCCCTTGCAGTACAGTCTAGTCCCCTTGCAGTACAGTTTAGTACCCTTGCAGTACAGTCTAGTCTCCTTGCAGTACAGTCTAGTCCCCTTGCAGTACAGTCTAGTCTCCTTGCAGTACAGTCTAGTCCCCTTGCAGTACAGTCTAGTCTCCTTGCAGTACAGTCTAGTCCCCTTGCAGTACAGTCTAGTCCCCTTGCAGTACATTCTAGTCCCCTTTCAGTACAGTCTAGTCCCGTTGCAGTACAGTCTAGTCCCGTTGCAGTACAGTCTCCTTGCAGTACAGTCTAGTCTCCTTGCAGTACAGTATAGTCTCCTTGCAGTACAGTCTAGTCCCCTTGCAGTACAGTTTAGTACCCTTGCAGTACAGTCTAGTCTCCTTGCAGTACAGTCTAGTCCCATTGCAGTACAGTCTAGTCTCCTTGCAGTAGAGTCTAGTCCCCTTGCAGTACAGGCTAGTCTCCTTGCAGTACAGTCTAGTCCCCTTGCAGTACAGTCTAGTCCCCTTGCAGTACATTCTAGTCCCCTTTCAGTACAGTCTAGTCCCGTTGCAGTACAGTCTAGTCCCGTTGCAGTACAGTCTCCTTGCAGTACAGTCTAGTCTCCTTGCAGTACAGTCCAAAGTTCCCGAAGGTTATCGAGCTGTGCTATAGAAGGTCAACTAGGAGGAGAAGGGGGCATTTGACAAGCCAAATAGCATTCTATGGAAGCTGTACAGTCCTTTATGGAGAGAATCTATAGCGACACCAAGGAAATCTATTACAATAAGGAACAACAGGACAAGCTACTTTTTACATTTTATTTGTCAATATATATAAATATATATATATTTCTATACACTGTATGTTGATATATATATATATACACACACAATGTATGTTGGCAATGTACATAAGTTACATTTTTGACATATATGTCTTAAAAAGCCATGTATAGTCTATAAAAAGGCAGATATTTTTTAATAATGTGTCATCTCAAAAATAATACAGTATATTACACAAAACAGGGGGTTAAATAAAACACTGACATATTACATTTCTACAAAAAAAAAGGTAAAACCATAAATAACACTAACACATTATATGCAGATACTTTACTTACATCACTACATGTCCTCATCACTAGCTTCATGTAGCTTTTATATATAATTAATTATGATACAAACTGACTTTAATTCACTGTGAAATGTCCACTTTGAGAGGGGTGTTAGACAGGTATTTTATATGTAACGGCCCCAAATTGTTTAGGAAGTTAACCCAATGACTGCTGCCCGAAGCTTGTGTAGGTGTTTGGTGTAGGGTAGGTGTTTGGTGTAGGGTAGGTGTTTGGTGTAGGGTATGTATTTGGTGTAGGGTAGGTGTTTGGTGTAGGGTAGGTGTTTGGTGTAGGGTAGGTGTTTGGTGTAGGGTAGGTGTTTGGTGTAGGGTAGGTAATTGGTGTAGGGTAGGTGTTTGGTGTAGGGTATGTATTTGGTGTAGGGTAGGTGTTTGGTGTAGGGTAGGTGTTTGGTGTAGGGTAGGTGTTTGGTGTAGGGTAGGTGTTTGGTGTAGGGTATGTATTTGGTGTAGGGTAGGTATTTGGTGTAGGGTAGGTGTTTGGTGTAGGGTATGTATTTGGTGTAGGGTATGTATTTGGTGTAGGGTAGGTGTTTGGTGTAGGGTAGGTGTTTGGTGTAGGGTAGATGTTTGGTGTAGGGTAGGTATTTGGTGTAGGGTAGGTATTTGGTGTAGGGTAGGTTTTTGGTGTAGGGTAGGTGTTTGGTGTAGGGTAGGTGTTTGGTGTAGGGTAGGTATTTGGTGTAGGGTAGGTATTTGGTGTAGGGTAGGTGTTTGGTGTAGGGTATGTATTTGGTGTAGGGTATGTATTTGGTGTAGGGTAGGTGTTTGGTGTAGGGTAGGTGTTTGGTGTAGGGTAGGTGTTTGGTGTAGGGTAGTGGATGGTGTAGGGTAGGTGTTTGGTGTAGGGTAGGTATTGGTGTAGGGTAGTGGATGGTGTAGGGTAGGTATTTGGTGTAGGGTATGTGTTTGGTGTAGGGTATGTATTTGGTGTAGGGTAGTGGATGGTGTAGGGTAGGTGTTTGGTGTAGGGTATGTATTTGGTGTAGGGTAGTGGATGGTGTAGGGTAGGTGTTTGGTGTAGGGTAGGTATTGGTGTAGGGTAGTGGATGGTGTAGGGTAGGTATTTGGTGTAGGGTATGTATTTGGTGTAGGGTATGTATTTGGTGTAGGGTAGTGGATGGTGTAGGGTAGGTGTTTGGTGTAGGGTAGGTATTGGTGTAGGGTAGTGGATGGTGTAGGGTAGGTATTTGGTGTAGGGTATGTGTTTGGTGTAGGGTAGTGGATGCTGTAGGGTAGTGGATGCTGTAGGGTAGTGGATGGTGTAGGGTAGGTATTTGGTGTAGAGTAGGTATTTGGTGTAGGGTAGTGGATGCTGTAGGGTAGGTGTTTGGTGTAGGGTAGTGGATGGTGTAGGGTAGTGGATGGTGTAGGGTAGGTGTTTGGTGTAGGGTATGTATTTGGTGTAGGGTATGTATTTGGTGTAGGGTAGTGGATGGTGTAGGGTAGTGGATGGTGTAGGGTAGGTAGTGGATGGTGTAGGGTAGTGGATGGTGTAGGGTAGGTAGTGGATGGTGTAGGGTAGGTGTTTGGTGTAGGGTAGGTGTTTGGTGTAGGGTAGGTGTTTGGTGTAGGGTAGTGGATGGTATAGGGTATGTGTTTGGTGTAGGGTAGGTGTTTGGTGTAGGGTAGTGGATGGTATAGGGTATGTGTTTGGTGTAGGGTAGTGGATGGTGTAGGGTAGGTGTTTGGTGTAGGGTAGTGGATGGTATAGGGTATGTGTTTGGTGTAGGGTAGTGGATGGTATAGGGTATGTGTTTGGTGTAGGGTAGTGGATGGTGTAGGGTATGTATTTGGTGTAGGGTAGTGGATGGTGTAGGGTATGTATTTGGTGTAGGGTAGTGGATGCTGTAGGGTAGTGGATGGTGTAGGGTATGTATTTGGTGTAGGGTAGTGGATGCTGTAGGGTAGTGGATGGTGTAGGGTAGGTGTTTGGTGTAGGGTAGGTGTTTGGTGTAGGGTAGGTGTTTGGTGTAGGGTAGTGGATGGTATAGGGTATGTGTTTGGTGTAGGGTAGGTGTTTGGTGTAGGGTAGTGGATGGTGTAGGGTATGTATTTGGTGTAGGGTAGTGGATGCTGTAGGGTAGTGGATGCTGTAGGGTAGTGGATGCTTACACAACTGGGTTTCTTTAGAAAATGTAAACCCCATTTCCTTTTCAACTCAATGGGGTCTGGGAGAAGATGAGAGTCAACTAAAGTAACGTGTACCGACATCGTTTCAGGAAGTCCTCCTAACGATTGTCTCCTGATGACATATTACAATTGAAAGCTATTTGCCATTTTCCAAGACGGAGACGTTTAGGATCACAGTTTTGTCTGTGTCTGTCTGTCTGTCTGTCTGTCTATGTGTCTGTCTGTGTGTCTCTGTCTGTCTGTCTCTGTCTGTCTGTGTGTCTCTGTCTGTCTGTGTGTCTGTTTTTTTGTCTGTCTCTGAGGGAGGACTAGTATTGTTTGTAACAAGTGACAAAGGGAAATGGAAATGTTTCCTCTGGAACACTTCGATAATGTCAAATATGTTGACCTGTATCCTGGTGGGTTAGGGTTGGGGTCAGATATGTTGACTTGTATCCTGGTGGGTTGGGGTCAGATATGTTGACCTGTATCCTGGTGGGTTGGGGTCAGATATGTTGACCTGTATCCTGGTGGGTTAGGGTCAGCTATGTTGACCTGTATACTGGTGGGTTAGGGTTGGGGTCAGATATGTTGACCTGTATCCTGGTGGGTTAGGGTTGGGGTCAGATATGTTGGCCTGTATCCTGGTGGGTTGGGGTCAGATATGTTGACCTGTATCCTGGTGGGTTGGGGTCAGATATGTTGACCTGTATCCTGGTGGGTTGGGGTCAGATATGTTGGCCTGTATCCAGGTGGGTTAGGGTTGGGGTCAGATATGTTGACCTGTATCCTGGTGGGTTAGGGTTGGGGTCAGATATGTTGGCCTGTATCCTGGTGGGTTGGGGTCAGATATGTTGACCTGTATCCTGGTGGGTTGGGGTCAGATATGTTGGCCTGTATCCTGGTGGGTTGGGGTCAGATATGTTGGCCTGTATCCTGGTGGGTTGGGGTCAGATATGTTGACCTGTATACTGGTGGGTTGGGGTCAGATATGTTGACCTGTATCCTGGTGGGTTGGGGTCAGATATGTTGACCTGTATCCTGGTAGGTTGGGGTCAGCTATGTTGACCTGTATCCTGGTGGGTTAGGGTTGGGGTCAGATATGTTGACCTGTATCCTGGTGGGTTGGGGTTGGGGTCAGATATGTTGACCTGTATCCTGGTGGGTTGGGGTCAGATATGTTGACCTGTATCCTGGTGGGTTAGGGTTGGGGTCAGATATGTTGACCTGTATCCTGGTGGGTTGGGGTTGGGGTCAGATATGTTGACCTGTATCCTGGTGGGTTGGGGTCAGATATGTTGACCTGTATCCTGGTGGGTTGGGGTCAGATATGTTGACCTGTATCCTGGTGGGTGTTCAGGGAAGTCAGTACACACCTCAACTCTGAGATGCTTTGTGAACACATCTACTGGGTGTTCAGGGAAGTCAGTACGCACCTGAACTCTGAGATGCTTTGTGAACACACCTACTGGGTATTCAGGGAAGTCAGTACGCACCTCAATGACTCCCTCATCATGGAGTTGATGTTTTGATTATTTCCTGACGGATGTGCTGTAACGGCTAGTCATTGTAGTGAAAAATTGGTTTCGGGAATGTACTACTGATTGATTATCAAGTATATTTTACAATGGAGTTTGAAATAGGCCAATAACTGTTCAGAAGGGAACACTTTGGGACTGAGTGGTTGTATTTATTATACTACACACTACGCACTACACACTACGCA
This sequence comes from Salmo trutta, assembly GCF_901001165.1. NCBI lineage: Eukaryota > Metazoa > Chordata > Actinopteri > Salmoniformes > Salmonidae > Salmo > Salmo trutta. The sequence continues at coordinate 46,103,502 of NC_042965.1, forward strand.
TGGAGCTTAACATTGGTGTATGACAAAAACAGTTTAGAGTTGGGAGGAAAACCTTGAAAGCCCCTGTATGTGATGTTGTTGCAATGAGTGGGATTGGATTGGATGACGCGTCTCCCATTTAACTACGGCAGTTTAAAAGGTTCCAATCAGTATCATGTCAATTTAATCACCCAGTATTGGCCCTGGTTTAACCGCATGGCTGCCAATAAACTGGGTGGATGTATTTACCTTCTGCAAGGCCTGCAGTGACTGGCCTCTGTGTTCCGCCCATCACCAGCCTTGACTGGCCTCTGATTGGCAATGCTTGCCAGACTCATTTTTCAAATTATGAGTTTTCCAACTGATGCCATATACCGTGTCATTAACATGTCCCTAGAACATTTAACTCCCAAACGGCCGCCGAAATTACATGTTTAGACTGGGAATGAGGATGATTTTCAATGTCTGAAACAAGCTTCGAAAAACAAAACCTTTAAAGATCATTCCAAAGGAGGAAGATTAATTAAAACTGAGATTGAAATTAAATTATTCAAATTAACATTTCCATTTCATTATTTCTCTTCCAAACACCTAGCTGACGTGACGTAGTTATTATAGTATCACATGACGCTCCAACACCTAGCTGACGTGACGTAGTTATTATAGTATCACATGACGCTCCAACACCTAGCTGACGTGACGTAGTTATTATAGTATCACATGACGCTCCAACACCTAGCTGACGTGACATAGTTATTATAGTATCACATGACGCTCCAACACCTAGCTGACATGACGTAGTTATTATAGTATCACATGACGCTCCAACACCTAGCTGACATGACGTAGTTATTATAGTATCACATGACGCTCCAACACCTAGCTGACGACGCTCCAACACCTAGCTGACGACGCTCCAACACCTAGCTGACATGACGTAGTTATTATAGTATCACATGACGCTCCAACACCTAGCTGACATGACGTAGTTATTATAGCATCACATGACGCTCCAACACCTAGCTGACGTGACGTAGTTATTATAGCATCACATGACGCTCCAACACCTAGCTGGCAGGCCGTAGTTATTATAGTATCACATGACGCTCCAACACCTAGCTGACATGACGTAGTTATTATAGCATCACATGACGCTCCAACACCTAGCTGACGTGACGTAGTTATTATAGCATCACATGACGCTCCAACACCTAGCTGACGTGACGTAGTTATTATAGTATCACATGACGCTCTATTTAAATGCCTTATATTTTTGTGTCAACAAAGGCATGGATTTTATAATTGATTGCGTTCACGGCTGATAATTGAAAAAAAGAGTCAAGTGGAGGTTTTCATTTCAGAATAGTTTTCCATGCTTTTCAGTTTCACCAAACTGTTGCTTAGAAACTAGCTACAAGCGTTATTCATTGAGGACATGATTTAAATTAGAGCAGACCCCCCCCAAATAAAAATGAAATAAAACAAATAAAATCTATCTACACCATATTGCCAATGAGACGGTCCTACTGTCCAGAAAGAGGAGAACATAAGGGTCCATGTGAACCAGGAGTAATAACGACAGGTTAGTGACATCTAACCCTAATAATGCATCTGATATCACCCATAATGCATTCATATCAGATGTCTTCTTAATTATGTACTAAATACGTGAGTCTGTATATTTTATCTCAGATTTCTATTATTATACTAAAATACATAAATATAACTAATTTACACATATCACTTTGATGATTCTATAGTTTCCCAAAATATACAGTCGAAGTCGGAGGTTTACATACACATAGGTTGGAGTCATTAAAACTCGTTTTTCAACCACTACACAAATTTCTTGTTAACAAACTATAGTTTTGGCAAGTCGGTTAGGACATCTACTTTATGCATGACATTTTCCCCAAAATTGTTTACAGACAGATTATTTCACTTATAATTCACTGTATCACAATTCCAGTGGATCAGAAGTTTACATACACTAAGTTGACTGTGCCTTTAAACAGCTTGAAAAATTCCAGAAAATTATGTCATGGCTTTAGAAGCTTCTGATAGGGTAATTGACATAATTTGAGTCAATTGGAGGTGTAACTGTGGATGTATTTCAAGGCCCACCTTCAAACTCAGTGCCTCTTTGCTTGACATCATGGGAAAATCAAAAGAAATCAGCCAAGACCTCAGAAAAAATATTGTAGACCTCCACAAGTCTGGTTCATCCTTGGGAGCAATTTCCAAACGCCTGAAGGTACCACATTCATCTGTACAAACTATAGTACGCAAGTATAAACACCATGGGAACACGCAGCCATCATACCGCTCAGGAAGGAGACGCGTTCTGTCTCCTAGAGATGAATGTGCGAAAAGTGCAAACCAATCCCAGAACAACAGCAAAGGACCTTGTGAAGATCCTGGAGGAAACAGTTCCAAAAGTATCTATATCCACAGTAAAACGAGTCCTATATCGACATAACCTGAAAGGCCGCTGAGCAAGGAAGAAGCCACTGCTCCAAAACCGCCATAAAAAAGCCAGACTAAGGTTTGCAACGGCACATGGGGACAAATATCGTACTTTTTGGAGAAATGTCCTCTGGTCTGATGAAACAAAAATAGAACTGTTTGGCCATAATGACCATCCATTATGTTTGGACGAAAAAGGGGGAGTCTTGCAAGCCGAAGAACACCATCCCAACCGTGAAGCACGGGGGTGGCAGCATCATGTTGTGGGGGTGCTTTGCTGCAGGAGAGACTGGTGCACTTCACAAAATAGATGGCTTTATGAGGTTGGAAAATTATGTGGATATATTGAAGCAACATCTCAAGACATCAGTCAGGAAGTTAAAGCTTGGTCGCAAATGGGTCTTCCAAATGGACAATGACCCAAAGTCTACTTCCAAATTTGTGGCAAAATGGCTTAATGACAACAAAGTCAAGGTATTGGAGTGGTCATCACAAAGTCCTGACCTCAATTCTATAGAAAATTTGTGGGCAGAACTGAAAAAGCGTGTGCGAGCAAGGAGGCCTACAAACCTGACTCAGTTACACCAGCTCTGTCAGGAGGAATGGGCCAAAATTCACCCAACTTATTGTGGGAAGCTTGTGGAAGGCTACCCGAAACGTTTTACCCAAGTTAAACAATTTAAAGGCAATGCTACCAAATATTAATTGAGTGTATGTAAACTTCTGACCCACTGGGAATGTGATGAAAGAAATAAAAGCTGAAATAAATCATTCTCTCTACTATTATTCTGACATTTCATATTCTTAAAATAAAGTGGTGATCCTAACTGACCTAAGACAGGGCATTTTTACTAGGATTAAATGTTAGGAATTGTGAAAAACGGAGTTTAAATGTATTTGGCTAAGGTGTATTTAAACTTCCAACTTCAACTGTATATATATAGTGAAATGACAGGTCTCAGAGATGCAGAGGAGAAATAGATGTTAATTTTCATCTCAGAAGAAACCAGTCTGTTTTTTGTAGTTGTGTCAGAATCATCATATACTGCAATATACAGTATACTACTGTGGGAAGGGCATATTACAGAAATACCATATTTAATCTAAAAAAATTATCTCTTGAAAACTCTTACTTTAGAAAATAAGCAAAGTAGATAGAAGGTTTTTACCAGAGAATTTTACTTCGCAAAGTGTAATACTTTATAAGTTACTTGATTGTTTGATTGAGAATCAAATCACTGCAGCGATACCAAAATGGTGTAATCCGGAGTTCAAAGACTCAAATCTCCTGAAGTAGAGTTGGGTTGGTCCCTTTAGTGTGGACCATTCCATAGACCAGGGCTTTCCCTCCCCCAGGTGTTTGCTCCAACCCCAGTTGAATTAGAATCCAGTGTGCTAGATTAGGATTGAAGTGAAAATGGTAGCTCTCCAGGAAGAGGGTTGGAGAGCACTGCCATAGACTGTTTTATCTGCTACCGTACACCAAGTGGTACCGATACACCAAGTCTGAAACCACCGGGACCCTGAACAGCTTCTACCCCCAAGCTGTTAGAATGCTAAACAAGACCGTTATCTCTGATCTGACCTGTTTATCAACCCCTGTTATCTCTGATCTGACCTGTTATCTCTGATCTGACCTGTTATCTCTGATCTGACCTGTTTATCAACCCCTGTTATCTCTGATCTGACCTGTTTATCAACCCCTGTTATCTCTGATCTGACCTGTTATCTCTGATCTGACCTGTTATCTCTGATCTGACCTGTTATCTCTGATCTGACCTGTTATCTCTGATCTGACCTGTTTATCTCTGATCTGACCTGTTTATCAACCCCTGTTATCTCTGATCTGACCTGTTATCTCTGATCTGACCTGTTATCTCTGATCTGACCTGTTTATCAACCCCTGTTATCTCTGATCTGACCTGTTATCTCTGATCTGACCTGTTATCTCTGATCTGACCTGTTATGTCTGATCTGACCTGTTATCTCTGATCTGACCTGTTTATCTCTGATCTGACCTGTTTATCAACCCCTGTTATCTCTGATCTGACCTGTTATCTCTGATCTGACCTGTTATCTCTGATCTGACCTGTTTATCAACCCCTGTTATCTCTGATCTGACCTGTTATCTCTGATCTGACCTGTTATCTCTGATCTGACCTGTACCAATGAAGTTCAAAGGCTTATTGATCCCTGTTTTCTCTGCTGTTACTGTAACCCTGTATGGAGTGCAAATGCTTTTTTTTACATGGTCAAAACGGCTTGCACTGTTTGTTATAAAAACAGGTGAAAACATAATATTATACTATTAATGTATTCTGTACTGGCCCTCTTAAGGGGAGAAGACACACCTACAGATGTATTTCAACAGAGATGAAAGTGGTGCTGCTGTGTGATTGGAACTTTCCTGAGTTTATGAAAGTCAAAAAAATTTAAAAAGAGAAAATTTAAAAACACATATAAATGACAGTATGTCTTTCTTTAAATAGCATGACTCCTCTGACAGGCGTGTAGCGTATGTAGAGTCTTAAAAACATTCCCATGGTGCTTCCTTCTGCGCTACGCTGCTTCCCTGGAACGGGAACGTCGGGAGCAACGGATGGTAACCGTGGTGATGCTCTACGCTGCTGAGAAGTTAGATCTGATAGAATCCTCTCGTAACTGACGATGCTTCCCAATGTCACATTCCTCCCTCGCCGTGCGTCTCTCAATAGTTATCCTGTAGTTCTTCCTGTTAGGAACAAGACAAAAGGCTTTGAGAAGGGTTTGAATCGTCCGTCTTCTCCTTTAGGCCAGGTCAGTAATTGTGCACAGATTCTTGTTCACAGTGAAATGGGGCCTCCTGCTATAGTTTCCTACTAGATCAGCCCTGTAGTAGGAAACCAACATCCACTCTTACTAGATCAGCCCTGTAGTAGGAAACCAACATCCACTCTGACAAGATCAGCCCTGTAGTAGGAAACCAACATCCACTCTTACTAGATCAGCCCTGTAGTAGGAAACCAACATCCACTCTTACTAGATCAGCCCTGTAGTAGGAAACCAACATCCACTCGTACCAACTGAGCCACACAGACAGTACTGAACATGATATGTGCTGTTTTACCTGATGAAGTAGAAGGCGATGAGGAGTGCTGTCCCCAGCAGGGATCCCACTATGATCCCAGTAAGAGCAGATACTCCTAGACCACCTGCTTGGAGAAGAAGAGGGAGGCTATTAGTTAGGTTAACGGGACCTCTGCTGCACACCTGTGGTACACTATATCCACCTGGGTTACTACAGTACTACAGTATATCCACATGGGTTACTACAGTACTACACTATATCCACCTGGGTTACTACAGTACTACAGTATATCCACCTGGGTTACTACAGTACTACAGTATATCCACCTGGGTTACTACAGTACTACAGTATATCCACCTGGGTTACTACAGTATATCCACCTGGGTTACTACAGTACTACAGTATATCCACCTGGGTTACTACAGTACTACAGTATATCCACCTGGGTTACTACAGTACTACAGTATATCCACCTGGGTTACTACAGTATATCCACCTGGGTTACTACAGTATATCCACCTGGGTTACTACAGTACTACAGTATATCCACCTGGGTTACTACAGTATATCCACCTGGGTTACTACAGTACTACAGTATATCCACCTGGGTTACTACAGTATATCCACCTGGGTTACTACAGTACTACACTATATCCACCTGGGTTACTACAGTACTACAGTATATCCACCTGGGTTACTACAGTACTACAGTATATCCACCTGGGTTACTACAGTATATCCACCTGGGTTACTACAGTACTACAGTATATCCACCTGGGTTACTACAGTACATCCACCTGGGTTACTACAGTATATCCACCTGGGTTACTACAGTATATCCACCTGGGTTACTACAGTACTACAGTATATCCACCTGGGTTACTACAGTACTACAGTATATCCACCTGGGTTACTACAGTACTACAGTATATCCACCTGGGTTACTACAGTATATCCACCTGGGTTACTACAGTACTACAGTATATCCACCTGGGTTACTACAGTACTACAGTATATCCACCTGGGTTACTACAGTATATCCACCTGGGTTACTACAGTACTACAGTATATCCACCTGGGTTACTACAGTATATCCACCTGGGTTAATAAAGTACTACAGTATATCCACCTGGGTTACTACAGTATATCCACCTGGGTTACTACAGTACTACAGTATATCCACCTCGGTTACTACAGTACTACAGTATATACACCTGGGTTACTACAGTATGTCCACCTGGGTTACTACAGTACTACAGTATATCCACCTGGGTTACTACAGTACTACAGTATATCCACCTGGGTTACTACAGTACTACAGTATATCCACCTGGGTTACTACAGTATATCCACCTGGGTTACTACAGTACTACAGTATATCCACCTGGGTTACTACAGTATATCCACCTGGGTTACTACAGTACTACAGTATATCCACCTGGGTTACTACAGTATATCCACCTGGGTTACTACAGTACTACACTATATCCACCTGGGTTACTACAGTACTACAGTATATCCACCTGGGTTACTACAGTACTACAGTATATCCACCTGGGTTACTACAGTATATCCACCTGGGTTACTACAGTACTACAGTATATCCACCTGGGTTACTACAGTACATCCACCTGGGTTACTACAGTATATCCACCTGGGTTACTACAGTATATCCACCTGGGTTACTACAGTACTACAGTATATCCACCTGGGTTACTACAGTACTACAGTATATCCACCTGGGTTACTACAGTATATCCACCTGGGTTACTACAGTACTACAGTATATCCACCTGGGTTACTACAGTACTACAGTATATCCACCTGGGTTACTACAGTATATCCACCTGGGTTACTACAGTACTACAGTATATCCACCTGGGTTACTACAGTATATCCACCTGGGTTAATAAAGTACTACAGTATATCCACCTGGGTTACTACAGTATATCCACCTGGGTTACTACAGTACTACAGTATATCCACCTCGGTTACTACAGTACTACAGTATATACACCTGGGTTACTACAGTATGTCCACCTGGGTTACTACAGTACTACAGTATATCCACCTGGGTTACTACAGTACTACAGTATATCCACCTGGGTTACTACAGTACTACAGTATATCCACCTGGGTTACTACAGTATATCCACCTGGGTTACTACAGTACTACAGTATATCCACCTGGGTTACTACAGTATATCCACCTGGGTTACTACAGTACTACAGTATATCCACCTGGGTTACTACAGTACTACAGTATATCCACCTGGGTTACTACAGTATATCCACCTGGGTTACTACAGTACTACAGTATATCCACCTGGGTTACTACAGTATATCCACCTGGGTTAATAAAGTACTACAGTATATCCAGCTGGGTTACTACAGTATATCCACCTGGGTTACTACAGTACTACAGTATATCCACCTCGGTTACTACAGTACTACAGTATATACACCTGGGTTACTACAGTATGTCCACCTGGGTTACTACAGTACTACAGTATATCCACCTGGGTTACTACAGTACTACAGTATATCCACCTGGGTTACTACAGTACTACAGTATATCCACCTGGGTTACTACAGTATATCCACCTGGGTTACTACAGTACTACAGTATATCCACCTGGGTTACTACAGTATATCCACCTGGGTTAATACAGTACTACAGTATATCCACCTGGGTTACTACAGTATATCCACCTGGGTTACTACAGTACTACAGTATATCCACCTGGGTTACTACAGTACTACAGTATATCCACCTGGGTTACTACAGTACTACAGTATATCCACCTGGGTTACTACAGTACTACAGTATATCCACCTGGGTTACTACAGTATATCCACCTGGGTTACTACAGTACTACAGTATATCCACCTGGGTTACTACAGTACTACAGTATATCCACCTGGGTTACTACAGTATATCCACCTGGGTTACTACAGTACTACAGTATATCCACCTGGGTTACTACAGTACATCCACCTGGGTTACTACAGTATATCCACCTGGGTTACTACAGTACATCCACCTTTTTAATTGTTTTATTTCACCTTTATTTAACCAGGTAGGCTAGTTGAGAACAAGTTCTCATTTACAATTGCGACCTGGCCAAGATAAAGCAAAGCAGTGTGACACAAACAACAACACAGAGTTACACATGGGATAAATAAGCTTACCGTCAATAACACAATACAAAAAAGAAAGTCTATATACAGTGTGTGCAAATGGCATAGTAGCGAAATAATTAGAATTTAGCAGATTAACACTGGATTGATAGATGAGCAGATGGTGATGTGCAAGTAGTGATACTGCTGTGCAAAAGAGCAGAAAAGTAAATAAAAACAATATGGGGATGAGGTAGGTAGATTGGGTGGGAAATTTACAGATGGACTATGTACAGCTGCAGCGATCGGTTAGCTGCTCAGATAGCTGATGTTTAAAGTTAGTGAGGGAAATATAAGTCTCCAGCTTCAGCGATTTTTGCAATTCATTCCGGTCACTGGCAGCAGAGAACTGGAAGGAAAGGCGGCCAAAGGAGGTGTTGGCTTTGGGGATGACCAGTGAGATATAGCTGCTGGAGCGCATGCACCTGGATTACTACAGTATATTTTTCACATTTGTGTTTTTTTAACCAGAAATGATTGCTTATGGGTACCTTCATGTGTGTGTAAAACATTTCTGTTCATAGATTTTAGGTGTGTTTTAAAATCAGATGATATATATATATCCGTTGTTTAGATGGAATGGAATATTGGTATCCTGTATAGTTGACTGTGTCTCACCTAGTTATCTTAAGATGAATACATTAACTGTAAGTCACTCTTTTACATTTGACTGTGTAATTCCTGGCAGCACTATTTATCTATCTGGGAGTGAGGTGGATATATAGATGGATATATACAGAATATTGTATGAATGCATTTATTTTAACACAATTACTGACGCCATTTGTCAATGGCGGTACCTGTCAAAGATATTAGAGGTAGGTATAATAATGATTTTTAAGTGGTTTAGATCATCCATATCTGTTTACATGTGATTGATATCCAGACACAATGCGTGCCCGCCTATCTCCAGAGCTGGTCGGGAAGACCTGATCGCAATCAGAATGCGGACAAGATCAAAACAAAGGGTGCATTTAAGTGACAGGTATAAACAGGGTTCGATCGCCAGAGACAGAGAGAGGAGTTGGTGTGTGGTGGAGACAGATATATAGAACAGATATATTACAGATCATTAGAGATAATTTACATGATTTGTCTGGCAGGTCTGCGTGGGAGACCCTGTGTAGTCCTCTTAGGGTGAAGTGGTCAGGATTGAACCCCGGGAGCATCTGGAAACTCTCCTTCACACCATAGTAGTTACACACCGTCTGAGAACACACACACACACCATAGTAGTTACACACCGTCTGAGAACACACACACACACACCATAGTAGTTACACACCGTCTGAGAACACACACACACACACCATAGTAGTTACACACCGTCTGAGAACACACACACCATAGTAGTTACACACCGTCTGAGAACACACACACACACACCATAGTAGTTACACACCGTCTGAGAACACACACACACACACATCATAGTAGTTACACACCGTCTGAGAACACACACACACACCATGGTAGTTACACACCAATAACAAACACAGGGGAAACAACTGCTGTCAATCTCAAATAGGGCCCACAGATTGAGAAGTTGAACTAGAAAAGGTCAACTAGGAGGAGAAGGGGGCATTTGATAAGCCAGATAGCATTCTATGGAAGCTGTACAGTTCTTTACGAACATCGTTTAGAAGGGGGCATTTGAACAGCCGATTGGCATTCTATACGATTTATACAGTCCATTGAGAAAGATTTGTGCCATCTAAAAAAAAAACATGTGATCACTAGTGATGCTAGAGGTTACAGGATTAGGTTGGATGTTATCTGCGGTAGACGGTTTTCTTCTTACATCATAGGTGTAGATTAGGAGCGCTGATACAGGGTCAGTTTGGCTTTTTACATTATTATGAATAAGATCACATGGACAGAGGGGACCTGATCCTAGAACAGTACTCCTACTGAGACTCTGTATGATCTGATCCTAGAACAGTACTCCTACTGAGACTCTGTATGATCTGATCATAGAACAGTACTCCTACTGAGACTCTTTATGACCTGATCCTAGAACAGTACTCCTACTGAGACTCTGTATGACCTGATCCTAGAACAGTACTCCTACCTACTGAGACTCTTTATGATCTGATCCTAGAACAGTACTCCTACTGAGACTCTGTATGACCTGATCCTAGAACAGTACTCCTACTGAGACTCTTCATGACCTGATCCTAGAACAGTACTCCTACTGAGACTCTTTATGATCTGATCCTAGAACAGTACTCCTACTGAGACTCTTTATGATCTGATCCTAGATTAACACTCCTACTGAGACTCTTTATGACCTGATCCTAGAACAGCAATCCTACTCTGAGATGCTTAATGAATAAGGGCCCTGATATAGGAGGGTTGGTGTTAGGTTTTGTTCTTACCTCATAGGTGCCTGCCTCGGTATTGGTCATGCTCATCACAGAGAAGTCTCCGTATCTGTCCCCGTTGAAGTCCATAGACACCTGGCCTGCGATGCCTGCCCAGCAACCAGAGGACGAGCGGCATGCAAAGAATGGCAGAATTAATTAGCAAGAGCCCAACATTCCAAGAAAAACAGAGAGCAGAGAGCACAGTGGAGAAATTCCAGCACTGGCCAATATAACAGGAAATCCCATCTCTCCTCCCGCCGTTTGTGTTGGCAGGCCCTCCAAGAATTGTAATTTCATCCCTACGGCTGTGTTCCCAAAATTGTTGGCATTTTTAAAATATTATTTATTTTAACAAGAAAATATGACCCTGTTCTTGACGATTCCTGCTGAACAAAACATTGTTACTTCACGTTGAGAGCTGGCAATGCGTTGGCTTTTTAACCAGTTTGGCGAGGGGACATCCGTTCTGTAACTGGACTCTAATCATTGCAGATGAAGGGTTTTGTTCTCCGTGTTGACTCTGCCTCAATCCCTTTAAAACTTTAACTGGAGTTATCTGGAGGAGATATTCTGCAACTGGATTGGTCTGTCACCATACTGTTTGTTGGATGTACAGAGGATGTATGGTGAATGGACAGGGGTCTGTAGTGGTGAATGGACAGGGGTCTGTAGTGGTGAATGGACAGGGGTCCGTAGTGGTGAATGGACAGGGGTCCGTAGTGGTGAATGGACAGGGGTCCGTAGTGGTGAATGGACAGGTGTCCGTAGTGGTGAATGGACAGGGGTCTGTAGTGGACAGGGGTCTGTAGTGGTGAATGGACAGGGGTTCATAGTGGTGAATGGACAGGGGTCTGTAGTGGTGAATGGACAGGGGTCCGTAGTGGTGAATGGACAGGTGTCCGTAGTGGTGAATGGACAGGGGTCTGTAGTGGTGAATGGACAGGGGTCCGTAGTGGACAGGGGTCTGTAGTGGTGAATGGACAGGGGTTCATAGTGGTGAATGGACAGGGGTCTGTAGTGGACAGGGGTCTGTAGTGGTGAATGGACAGGGGTTCATAGTGGTGAATGGACAGGGGTCTGTAGTGGTGAATGGACAGGGGTCCGTAGTGGACAGGGGTCTGTAGTGGTGAATGGACAGGGGTCTGTAGTGGTGAATGGACAGGGGTCCGTAGTGGACAGGGGTCTGTAGTGGTGAATGGACAGGGGTCTGTAGTGGTGAATGGACAGGGGTCCGTAGTGGACAGGGGTCTGTAGTGGTGAATGGACAGGGGTCTGTAGTGGTGAATGGACAGGGGTCCGTAGTGGACAGGGGTCTGTAGTGGTGAATGGACAGGGGTCTGTAGTGGTGAATGGACAGGGGTCCGTAGTGGTGAATGGACAGGGGTCTGTAGTGGTGAATGGACAGGGGTCTGTAGTGGTGAATGGACAGGGTTCTGTAGCAGCAGCACATATTTAGTCTTTAGCGATAACCCTACGGCTGTAAGCCTACATATACATCTACTTTAACTGCTTCCTGTCTTCCCAGTAGTCTACTTGGTGTATGAACTGCTTCCTGTCTTCCCAGGAGTCTACTTGGTGAATGAACTGCTTCCTGTCTTCCCAGTAGTCTACTTGGTGTGTGAACTGCTTCCTGTCTTCCCAGTAGTCTACTTGGTGTGTGAACTGCTTACTGTCTTCCCAGTAGTCTACTTGGTGTGTGAACTGCTTCCTGTCTTCCCAGCAGCCTAATTGGTGTGTGAACTGCTGACTGCTCATAACTTGCAGATAGTTGTTGACACATCAACCAGGATCAAAGGGCAGGGCAATTTGTGATTTGTTTCACTCTCATAGTCAATTAGCAATTAGTACAGGGAGGTGTGCTCTCCACCTATGCTAGGCAATTAGCAATTAATACATGGAGGTCCTTACGAGCTTACAGAACAGGTCTGCGGGCAGCTGAGCAATAATGGAGGAAAACTAAACTTCTGGAGGACCTATCATCCTTTCACTCCCTCCTCTCTACCTTCTCTTCCTCTGTATCCGCTGCTAAAGCCACTTTCTACCACTCTAAATTTCAAGCTTCTGCCTCTAACCCTAGGAAACTCTTTTCCACCTTCTCCTCCCTCCTTAATCCTCCTCCCCCTCCTTCCTCCCTCTCTGCGGATGACTTTGTCAACCACGACATCCGCTACTCATTCACTCAGCCTATTGAGTCCACTGGTCTCCCTCACACAGAACTACCCTATGCCTTGACCTCTTTCTTCGCTCCCTCTCAGGCTCTGCACACTCTTGGATTGCATCCTACCATGTGACGTGGAGAGGATCTGTGTCTGCACCACATACTCTCAGTACTGGTGTCCCCCAGGGCTCGGTTCTAGGCCCTGTCATCTTTCTCTATAAACTAAGTCACTCTGCTCCGTCATATCCTCACATGGTCTCTCCTATCACTGCTATGAGGATGACACTTAACTAATTTTCTCCTTCCCCCCTTCTGACACCCAGGTGGCGACAAGCATCTCTGCGTACCTGGCAGATATCACAACTTGGATGTCGGCCCACCACCTCAAGCTCAACCTCGACAAGACGGAGCTGCTCTTCCTCCCGCTCAAAGACCTCGCCATCATGGTTGACAATTCCACAGTGTCGTCGTCACCCCCCCCCCCCCCCCAGAGTGCAAAGAACCTTGGCATGACGCTGGACAACATCAAAGCAGTGACCCGCTCCTGCAGGTTCATGCTCTACAACATCTGTAGAGTACGACTCTACCTCACACAGGAAGTGGAGCAGGTCCTAATACAGGCACTAGTCATCTCCCGTCTGGACTACTGCAACTCGCTGTTTGTTGGGTTCCCCGCTATGCTGAAACCCTAGAGAACTCTGTTGTACCACCTCAGGTCTCCCGGCACTCCCCTACCTTCTAGCTCTGACTCTACTGATAGCTATGTTATGAACTCCCCTACCTTCTAGCTCTGACTCTACTGATAGCTATGTTATGCACTCCCCTACCTTCTAGCTCTGACTCTACTGATAGCTATGTTATGAACTCCCCTACCTTCTAGCTCTGACTCTACTGATAGCTATGTTATGCACTCCCCTACCTTCTAGCTCTGACTCTACTGATAGCTATGTTATTGAGGATAAATGTATTTTCTATGCTTGTGATGTGTGGTTGTCCAACCTAGCTACCTTAAGATGAATTAAGATGTAAGTCTCTCTGGATAAGAGCGTCTTCTAAATGACTAACATGTAAATATAAATTCTGCTGTAAGCCCTTCATACTGCTGTAAGCCCTACATACTGCTGTAAGCCCTACATACTGCTGTAAGCCCTTCATACTGCTGTAAGCCCTTCATACTGCTGTAAGCCCTTCATACTGCTGTAAGCCCTTCATACTGCTGTAAGCCCTTCATACTTCTGTAAGCCTTTCATACTGCTGTAAGTGCACTGTATGTGGTGTATTTTAACATCCTCTGCAAGCTAAACTGGGGGAAGCCCTTCTGGTTAACAGCTCAGGACAAAGCTGCACTGCACTGCGCTAGCTGTGTTGCACGCCAAAGCCTTTTGTAATTGATAGTGATATCAATAATGCAATAAATTTTCTTTCTACAGTCATTAAAAATGAGTGGAGAATGCCAGCGGCTCAACTCGGGTTGACAACATTGGCCTAATTAAGGGTGATGAATGGTCCAGCTGGGAACCAGGACAACTTAAGGAGACGTTCAGACAGAATCTACGCTGAGCTCCAGTCTTAGATCTAAAATTCAGATCACATTCCAACAGTCTTACAGTCTTTGGAAAACGTTCCACACCTCAGTAAAAAACATCCTCCGAGGACATATGATGAGACAGCGAGAGGAGAGAGAGGATATATTAAGGGATGTAATGAGAGAGAGAGATCACAAAGAATTTGAAAACAACTCAAACATTGATAAACTCCCATATCTGTTACCGCAGTGAGCAATCACAGCAGCAAGATTTGTGGCTCGTTGCCATGACAAAAGGGCAACCAGTGGGGGCACAAACAACATTGTAAATACAACCTACATGTATCTGTTTATTTACTTTCCCTTTCATACTTCACCTATTTGCACATTGTTACAACACCGTTTATAGCCAATAATATAACACTTGAAATGTCTATATTATTTAAAACGTTTGTGAGTGTAATGTTTAATGATCAATAATATAACATTTATAATGGTTGTCAGTGTAATGTTCACTAATGTTTCCCTTGTTTATTTCCCTTTTAGTACTTCACCTATTTGCACATTAGTCGAGGTCATTTGTATATGTAGGTAGGGGTAAAGTGACGATGCATAGATAATAAACAGAGTAGCAGCAGTATAAAAACAAATGGAGGGGGGGTCAATGTAAATAGTAGAGTACATTGTACATAGTCAATAATATAACATTTATAATGGTTGTCAGTGTAATGTTCACTAATGTTTCCCTTGTTTATTTCCCTTTGTTTACTGACTATTCCATTTGCTTTGGCAACGTAAACACATGTTTCCCCTGTCAATAAATACACATAGAGAGGGAGGAGAAAGAGAGAGAGAGAGAGGAGAGGGGGAGAAAGAGAGAGATAGAGGGGGGGAGAGGGGGAGAGAGAATGGGAGGGAGAGAGAGAGAGAAAAAGAGGGAGAGAGAGAGAGAGAGAGAATGGGGAGAGAGAGAGAAAGAGAGAGAATGAGAGAGAGTGAGAGAGAGAAAGAGGGAGAGAGAGAGAGAGAGAGAGAGAGAATGGGAGAGAGAGAGAGAATGGGAGAGAGAGAGAGAGAGAGAATGGGAGAGAGGGAGAGAATGGGAGGGAGAGAGAAAGAGAGAGAGAGAGAATGGGAGAGAGGGAGAGAGCTGTACTTTTATTTATTTTTATTTCTCTTTGTTTATTATCTATTTCACTTGCTTTGGCAATGTAAAAATATGTTTCCCATGCCAAAGAAGCCTTTAAATGGAACTGAATTGAGAAAGAGAGAGAGGATGAATGCAGACTGCTAAGGCTCTGGAGGGAGGCCAATATAATAAGGATGGGGAAGAGATAAGGCAGAGGTTTAATACGGACCAGAGGGGAAGAGATAAGGCAGAGGTTTAATAAGGACCAGAGGGCAAGAGAGGTTTAATACGGACCAGAGGGGAAGAGATAAGGCAGAGGTTTAATAAGGACCAGAGGGGAAGAGATAAGGCAGAGGTTTAATAAGGACCAGAGGGCAAGAGAGGTTTAATACGGACCAGAGGGGAAGAGATAAGGCAGAGGTTTAATAAGGACCAGAGGGGAAGAGAGGTTTAATAAGGACCAGAGGGGAAGAGATAAGGCAGAGGTTTAATAAGGACCAGAGGGGAAGAGAGGTTTAATAAGGACCAGAGGGGAAGAGATAAGGCAGAGGTTTAATAAGGACCAGAGGGGAAGAGATAAGGCAGAAGTTTAATACGGACCAGAGGGGAAGAGAGGTTTAGTAAGGACCAGAGGGGAAGAGAGGTTTAGTAAGGACCAGAGGGGAAGAGATAAGGCAGAAGTTTAATACGGACCAGAGGGGAAGAGATAAGAGATAAGGCAGAGGTTTAATAAGGACCAGAGGGGAAGAGATAAGAGATAAGGCAGAGGTTTAATAAGGACCAGAGGGGAAGAGATAAGGCAGAGGTTTAATAAGGACCAGAGGGTTTTGTTTTTTTACCTTCAAATGTTCTGTTCCACATGCGGTAGGTGATCTCTGCTCCGTCCTTCTTGGTGAGGCCGTTCCTGATGGCTTCGTGCAGCGCCAGGGCGTACAGCAGCAATGCATCATGGAACCCTTCCATAAACATGTTGATCTGGAGGAAA
This sequence comes from Salmo trutta, assembly GCF_901001165.1. Classification (NCBI taxonomy): domain Eukaryota; kingdom Metazoa; phylum Chordata; class Actinopteri; order Salmoniformes; family Salmonidae; genus Salmo; species Salmo trutta. The sequence goes on from NC_042965.1 coordinate 46,120,357, forward strand.
ACAACAGTAAAACATTGATTCATCACCTGGTCTCCTCCTGTCGTACTGTATCACAGAGTCTTGATCAACTTTCAGACCCGCTTTTAACAACAGAGCCTTGCAGTTAGTCAATGGGCGTCTGGCCTTGAAAACCTTTAAAATGATGAACGAGGACAACAACAAAAAATACCACATTCAAATTCTTTTAGATGCTTCCCTCTTTGCTCAGCCTGTGAAGGCCTCTGGCAACAAACTAATTTGCCAATTTCTATAGTCATATGACACCCCTGGTACTCGAGGCCTTCAAAAGAAGTGGAGACAATAACCACAAGCAATAATCAAAACAAATGAAGAAATGGTTAATTGACCACAATATCAACATTTTGAAATGGCCCTCCTCAGTCTCTGGACTAAAACCTGGGATTTGAATTGAAGAGAATAGTCCATAAGCACAGACAAATGATACCAAGGATCTGGAAAGATTCTGTATTGAGGAATGGTCTAAGATCCGTCCCAATGTGTTCTACAAACTCATAAAACATTCCAGAGAAAGGCTCAGTGCTGTTATCCTCGCAAGGGGAGGGTTCTAGAGTATTGACAACAGGTGAGGGTTCTAGAGTATTGACAACAAGTGAGGGTTCTAGAGTATTGACAACAGGTGAGGGTTCTAGAGTATTGACAACAGGGGAGGGTTCTAGAGTATTGACAACAGCGGAAGGTTATAGAGTATTGACAACAGGGGAAGGTTCTAGAGTATTAACAACAGCGGAGGGTTCTAGAGTATTGACAACAGGGGAGGGTTCTAGAGTATTGACAACAGCGGAAGGTTCTTGAGTATTGACAACAGCAGAGGGTTCTAGAGTATTGACAACAGCGGAAGGTTCTAGAGTATTGACAACAGCGGAGGGTTCTAGAGTATTGACAACAGGGGAAGGTTCTAGAGTATTAACAACAGCGGAGGGTGTCAGGTTGGATGAGGAGCGTCGCTGTACAGCTATTTTCAGGTCTCTCCAGAGCTGGGTGAATGGAATATGAATTAATGACAGTCATCCAGTATGCTGTAATAGAAATAAGTCCGTGCTCCTCATCTTAAACGGCACCGACCGCCACTGAAACCTAGGCTACTACAGTTTGCTTCAGAATGGATCAGGTCAGCATTTTGTTTCTGCAAAAAAATATTCTGTAAAAGTTCTTAGCTCGATATTTGTGTATTTTTGGGAAAACGAGCAATTCCCTTACCTTAATTGAAACGATTTGACCATATATTTGGAGGGAGGAAAGTAGGTTTACTTGTGTTGACAGCATTGAGAAAGCAAACGGTCTCTAAAATATGAAACCACAGGCCTCAGTATGCAGTATCAGCCTCTCTTCCTCCCCCGCCAGGAATGGGCCGCAGCGCGAGTAAAAACATAAATAAATGAATAGATTGTTTTAAAGAAGTTGGTTGTTAGCTATATCAGCCTGTTCCCTGCCGCCGCGGGGCTGCTAATAGGCTGCTGAGGGTGAATGGTAATACACAGCCATCACCTCGGCTGGTACATGTACTGAGTTCCCCCTGAGCAGCAGTCCTCTGCAGCGCACAGATTACTTCCTGTTTAGGTTGGGCACTGGATGGATAGATAGAGAAGACATGGAATGGAACAATGATCCCAATCAGAACATGATCAACTATTAGTGACAGTCTAACAGTATCCACAGCTCTTAGGGTATATCAGTTATTAGTGACAGTCTAACAGTATCCACAGCTCTTAGGGTATATCAGTTATTAGTGACAGTCTAACAGTATCCACAGCTCTTAGGGTATCACCTATTAGTGACAGTCTAACAGTATCCACAGCTCTTAGGGTATCAGTTATTAGTGACAGTCTAACAGTATCCACAGCTCTTAGGGTATCAGTTATTAGTGACAGTCTAACAGTATCCACAGCTCTTAGGGTATATCAGTTATTAGTGACAGTCTAACAGTATCCACAGCTCTTAGGGTATATCACCTATTAGTGACAGTCTAACAGTATCCACAGCTCTTAGGGTATCAGTTATTAGTGACAGTCTAACAATATCCACAGCTCTTAGGGTATCACCTATTAGTGACAGTCTAACAGTATCCACAGCTCTTAGGGTATCACCTATTAGTGACAGTCTAACAGCATCCACAGCTCTTAGGGTATCAGTTATTAGTGACAGTCTAACAGTATCCACAGCTCTTAGGGGATATCAGCTATTAGTGACAGTCTAACAGTATCCACAGCTCTAAGGGTATCAGTTATTGGTGACAGTCTAACAGTATCCACAGCTCTCAGGGTATATCACCTATTAGTGACAGTCTAACAGTATCCACAGCTCTTAGGGTATCAGTTATTAGTGACAGTCTAACAGTATCCACAGCTCTTAGGGTATATCAGCTATTAGTGACAGTCTAACAGTATCCACAGCTCTTAGGGTATATCACCTATTAGTGACAGTCTAACAGTATCCACAGCTCTTAGGGTATCACCTGTTAGTGACAGTCTAACAGTATCCACAGCTCTTAGGGTATCAGTTATTAGTGACAGTCTAACAGTATCCACAGCTCTTAGGGTATCAGTTATTAGTGACAGTCTAACAGGATCCACAGCTCTTAGGGTATATCAGTTATTAGTGACAGTCTAACAGTATCCACAGCTCTTAGGGTATCAGTTATTAGTGACAGTCTAACAGTATCCACAGCTCTTAGGGTATCAGTTATTAGTGACAGTCTAACAGTATCCACAGCTCTTAGGGTATCAGTTATTAGTGACAGTCTAACAGTATCCACAGCTCTTAGGGTATATCAGCTATTAGTGACAGTCTATCAGTATCCACAGCTCTTAGGGTATCAGTTATTAGTGACAGTCTAACAGTATCCACAGCTCTTAGGGTATCAGTTATTAGTGACAGTCTAACAGTATCCACAGCTCTTAGGGTATCACCTATTAGTGACAGTCTAACAGTATCCACAGCTCTTAGGGTATCAGTTATTAGTGACAGTCTAACAGTATCCACAACTCTTAGGGTATCAGTTATTAGTGACAGTCTAACAGTATCCACAGCTCTTAGGGTATCAGCTATTAGTGACAGTCTAACAGTATCCACAGCTCTTAGGGTATCAGTTATTAGTGACAGTCTAACAGTATCCACAACTCTTAGGGTATCAGTTATTAGTGACAGTCTAACAGTATCCACAGCTCTTAGGGTATCAGCTATTAGTGACAGTCTAACAGTATCCACAGCTCTTAGGGTATATCAGCTATTAGTGACAGTCTAACAGTATCCACAGCTCTTAGGGTATCAGTTATTAGTGACAGTCTAACAGTATCCACAGCTCTTAGGGTATCAGTTATTAGTGACAGTCTAACAGTATCCACAGCTCTTAGGGTATCAGTTATTAGTGACAGTCTAACAGTATCCACAGCTCTTAGGGTATCACCTATTAGTGACAGTCTAACAGTATCCACAGCTCTTAGGGTATCAGTTATTAGTGACAGTCTAACAGTATCCACAGCTCTTAGGGTATCAGTTATTAGTGACAGTCTAACAGTATCCACAGCTCTTAGGGTATCAGTTATTAGTGACAGTCTAACAGTATCCACAGCTCTTAGGGTATCAGTTATTAGTGACAGTCTAACAGTATCCACAGCTCTTAGGGTATCAGTTATTAGTGACAGTCTAACAGTATCCACAGCTCTTAGGGTATATCAGCTATTAGTGACAGTCTAACAGTATCCACAGCTCTTAGGGTATCAGTTATTAGTGACAGTCTAACAGTATCCACAGCTCTTAGGGTATCAGTTATTAGTGACAGTCTAACAGTATCCACAGCTCTTAGGGTATCACCACAGGCAGCATGCAGATAACTGGCTAGTCGGCCCGGAAGGATGAAGATCAGTGTACAGAACGTTCCTCCCGAGAAGAGATCAATTCAGTGATGGTTGATTAATTCATTTTGAATGAGGAAAGCGACGACAGGTAGAGTAAGTAGGTGTTGTAATTATGCAGCTCATCCGGCCAACGGAAATCAGTCAGACGGAGAACGTTCAGACCCAAATTGCGTTGAGTTAGTAGTTGATCATTTGATCAATTGGTTCTTGTAAGGACGTTAAGACACCTACTGTGGCTACAGTAAATGTGTGCTGTTTTGTTTAGAGCCTGAGTGGAACCAACGGGTCACTGTTTTGTTTAGAGACTGAGTGGAACCAACGGGTCACTGTTTTGTTTAGAGACTGAGTGGAAACAACGGGTCACTGTTTTGTTTAGAGACTGAGTGGAACCAACGGGTCACTGTTTTGTTTAGAGACTGAGTGGAAACAACGGGTCACTGTTTTGTTTAGAGACTGAGTGGAACCAACGGGTCACTGTTTTGTTTAGAGACTGAGTGGAACCAACGGGTCACTGTTTTGTTTAGAGACTGAGTGGAAACCACGGGTCACTGTTTTGTTTAGAGACTGAGTAGAAACCACGGGTCACTGTTTTGTTTAGAGACTGAGTGGAAACCACGGGTCACTGTTTTGTTTAGAGACTGAGTAGAAACCACGGGTCACTGTTTTGTTTAGAAAAGTGATCACTATGTAAGAAAATGAAAAGGTGAGCTGAACGTTGGTAACTCCATGAATCATACATTCTATACCACATGGAGTATGGCGGTGCCCCATTAGAACAGGTCTTTGCTAGGATCACGCTGGGATATCACGAGTACTCAATGACTCACTGTGTCTAAGTGGAAAGGGAAAACATTTCAACATTTCTGTTGGTTTCATGGTTTCTTGTGAAAACAAATACGGGCCAAATTGTTTGTTTAGCAAGAGACTGTGTGTGGACTAACTCATTATTTACACTGTCTGGTACTTAGGCTGTAAATTGCCGGAGAACAGATGATTTTCTGTGTGGTTATTATGATTGTTATGGTAAACAGATGAAGGTTTGTTTACACCAGGACAAAACAGGGTCATGCGGTCCCATATATGGTGGAATTATTGGACCCCTTGTTTAAAGATGAGCAAAAAAAGACTGTATAAAATGAATAATACAAACACTGAGCTACACGATATGCTAAAAAATAATTGTAATTATATTATTTTATACTAATACAATTGCTTAGAGTAAGAGATTTTGAAAGGATGATGTCTCTTCTGTGTAAAGGTGAGACTCTCATGTACATGTCGGTTGTTTTGCTCTAGAAAGACCACAGGCCTCAGAAGACTCGTCTGAAGGTTCCCCGGTGCCAGTCGAATACATTTATGGGAGTACAGTGCATTCCGAAAGTATTCAAAACACTTGAATTTTTATATATTTTTGTTACGTTACAGCCTTATTCTAAAATTGATTAAATAATTTTTTCCCCCTCATCAATCTACACACAGTACCCCATAATGACAAAGCAAAAACTGGCAAAAAATAAAATATAAAAATAGATAAAACAGAAATACCTTATTTAGATAAGTATTCAGACCCTTTGCTATGAGACTCTAAATTGAGGTCAGGTGCATCATGTCTCCATTGATCATCCTTGAGATGTTTCTACAACTTGATTGGAGTCCACCTGTGGTAAATTAAATTGATTGGACATGATTTTAGAAAGGCACACACCTGTCTATATAAGGTCCCACAGTTGACAGTGCATGTCAGAGCAAAAACCAAGCCATGAGGTCGAGGGAATTGTCTGTAGAGCTCCGAGACAGGAATGTGTTGAGGCATAGATCTGGGGTTGCTCATACTGCCTCCTCACTAGCACAATTACAAATATTTGTCGACAGACTTGTGACGTCATCAGGAGCAGTGATTGTGATAGTGTCTTCTCTTTCTTCCTCTTGACTCAATGCTGGAGCGTCCCAGACCTCAGTCTACTTCAGCCCCACAGGAGCCAACTTTGGTTACTGCCACTAAAAGGAGCAACCACATGTTAACTTCTTCACACTGGTGAAAAGTCACACAACACTAGCCTGGTCTTGCCTCGTCTTAAGGGCATCCTTGATTCTGTAGCCAGTCAACCATGTGAGAGAAAATGGAATTAACCTGATCCTAGATATGCTGCGCTGTCAATGACTATAGGAGTTGGCAAGACAGCACAAACAGATCTGGGACCAGGCTAGAGTTGAATAGCAACGGGTTAGAAGAATAAGACAATACAGTGGTTTATATGCCATTAAAGGCCCTGCAGGTCTGATCTGTTGGTGGCAACCTAAAGGCCAAGCAGGCCAAGCAGCCCCCGTCCCCGTCCTCCAGCCTCCCACAGCAGGCCAAGCAGCCCCACCCCCCTTTGTCCTCCAGCCTCCCACAGCTGGCCAAGCAGCCCCCACCCCCTGTCCTCCAGCCTCCCACAGCAGGCCAAGCATCCCCACCCCCCCTTGTCCTCCAGCCTCCCACAGCAGGCCAAGCAGCCCCCCCCTTGTCCTCCAGCCTCCCACAGCAGGCCAAGCAGCCCCCTCCCCCTTGTCCTCCAGCCTCCCACAGCAGGCCAAGCAGCCCCTCCCCCCCGTCCTCCAGCCTCCCACAGCAGGCCAAGCAGCCCCCTCCCCCCTTGTCCTCCAGCCTCCCACAGCAGGCCAAGCAGCCCCCTCCCCCCTTGTCCTCCAGCCTCCCACAGCAGGCCAAGCAGCCCCCTCCCCCTTGTCCTCCAGCCTCCCACAGCTGGCCAAGCAGTTCCCCCCGCAGACCAGACCAGAGCCCTGTTTACAGTCTGAGATTCAGGGGAGATGGAGAAGAGAGACAGAGACCAGAGCTCTGTTTACAGTCTGAGATTCAGGGGAGATGGAGAAGAGAGACAGAGACCAGAGCTCTGTTTACAGTCTGAGATTCAGGGGAGATGGAGAATGAAATGCACTTTTTAGATGATGCTGTAACAGTAACCTTGTCATGATTCCATATGTGTTATTTCATAGTTTTGATGTCTTCACTATTATTCTACAATGTAGAAAATAGTAAAAATAAAGAAAAAACCTTGAATGAGTAGGTACTGTATCTTTTTTCTATATCTTTTTAAAATATATATTCCTTTATTATATTCCCATAACCCTTCCACCCCTCCCCTAATTGGAGTAAACTATTGAACATCAAAACGTAGGCCTGTATTTCCAGCGTATACATACTATATGCATTTTATGGACACAGTTTATTTTACAATAGTTATATTTTGATTGTTTTTAGTCCTGTCCTTCCTCTACCCTCAACCATCTATTACTGATGTCCCTCCTCTACCCTCAACCATCTATTACTGATGTCCCTCCTCTACCCTCAACCATCTATTACTGATGTCCTTCCTCTACCCTCAACCATCTATTACTGATGTCCCTCCTCTACCCTCAACCATCTATTACTGATGTCCTTCCTCTACCCTCAACCATCTATTACTGATGTCCCTCCTCTACCCTCAACCATCTATTACTGATGTCCCTCCTCTACCCCCACCATCTATTACTGATGTCCCTCCTCTACCCTCAACCATCTATTACTGATGTCCCTCCTCTACCCTCAACCATCTATTACTGATGTCCCTCCTCTACCCTCAACCATCTATTACTGATGTCCTTCCTCTACCCTCAACCATCTATTACTGATGTCCCTCCTCTACCCTCAACCATCTATTCTGATGTCCTCCTCTAGCTAGCCCGCTCAACCATCATTAGCTGATGGTCCCACCTCTAACCCCTCAACCTCTATTACTGATGTCTCCCTCCTCTACCCACAACCATCTATATACTGATGTCCCTCCTCCTCTACCCTCACCAGCTATTACATGAGGTGTCCCTCCTCTACCCTCAACCATCTATTACTGATGTCGCCTCCTCTACACCCTCAACCATCTATTACTGATGTTCCCTCCTCTACCCTCAAGCCATCTATTACTGATGTCCCTCTCTAACCCTCACACCATCTATTACTGATGGCACCTCTCTATCTACCCCTCAACCAGCTATTACTGATGTCCGCTGCCTCTACCCTCAACCATCTATTACTGGATGTCCCTCCTCTACTACCCTCAACATCTATACTGATAGTCCCTCCTCTACCCTCTATCACCATCTATTAGCTGATGTCCCTCCTCTACCCCTCAACCCATCTATTACTGATGTCCCCTCCTTCTACCCTCACCATCTTTACTGATGTCCCTCCTCTACGCCTCAACCATCTATACTGATGTCCCTCCTCTACCCTCAACCATCTATTATGGATGTCCCTCCTCTACCCTCAACCATCTATTACTGATGTCCCTCCTCTACCTCAACCATCTATTACTGATGTCCCTCCTCTACCCTCAACCATCTATTACTGATGTCCTCCTCTACCCACAACCATCTATTACTGATGTCCCTCCTCTACCCTCAACCATCTATTACTGATGTCCTTCCTCTACCCTCAACCATCTATTACTGATGTCCCTCCTCATCCTCAACCATCTATTACTGATGTCCCTCCTCTACCCTCAACCATCTATTACTGATGTCCCTCCTCTACCCTCAACCATCTATTACTGATGTCCCTCCTCTACCCTCAACCATCTATTACTGATGTCCTCCTCCTCTACCCTCAACCATCTATTACTGATGTCCCTCTCTCTACCCTCAACCATCTATTACTGATGTCCCTCCTCTACCCTCAACCATCTATTACTGATGTCCCTCCTCTACCCTCAACCATCTATTACTGATGTCCCTCCTCTACCCTCAACCATCTATTACTGATGTCCTTCCTCTACCCTCAACCATCTATTACTGATGTCCTTCCTCTACCCTCTCCCATCTATTACTGATGTCCCTCCTCTACCCTCAACCATCTATTACTGATGTCCCTCCTCTACCCTCAACCATCTATTACTGATGTCCCTCCTCTACCCTCAACCATCTATTACTGATGTCCCTCCTCTACCCTCAACCATCTATTACTGATGTCCCTCCTCTACTACCCTCAACCATCTATTACTGATGTCCCTCCTCTAACCCTCAACCATCTATTACTGATGTCCCTCCTCTACCCTCAACCATCTATTACTGATGTCCCTCCTCTACCCTCAACCATCTATTACTGATGTCCCTCCTCTACCCTCAACCATCTATTACTGATGTCCCTCCTCTACCCTCACCTATTACTGATGTCCCTCCTCTACCCTCAACCATCTATTACTGATGTCCCTCCTCTACCCTCAACCATCTATTACTGATGTCCCTCCTCTACCCTCAACCATCCTATTACTGATGTCCTCCTCTACCCTCAACCATCTATTACTGATGTCCCTCCTCTACCCTCAACCATCTATTACTGATGTCCCTCCTCTACCCTCAACCATCTATTACTGATGTCCCTCCTCTACCCTCAACCATCTATTACTGATGTCCTTCCTCTACCCTCAACCATCTATTACTGATGTCCTTCCTCTACCCTCTCCCATCTATTACTGATGTCCCTCCTCTACCCTCAACCATCTATTACTGATGTCCCTCCTTACCCTCAACCATCTATTACTGATGTCCCTCCTCTACCCTCAACCATCTATTACTGATGTCCCTCTCTACCCTCAACCATCTATTACTGATGTCCCTCCTCTACCCTCAACCATCTATTACTGATGTCCCTCCTCTACCCTCAACCATCTATTACTGATGTCCCTCCTCTACCCTCAACCATCTATTACTGATGTCCCTCCTCTACCCTCAACCATCTATTACTGATGTCCCTCCTCTACCCTCAACCATCTATTACTGATGTCCCTCCTCTACCCTCAACCATCTATTACTGATGTCCCTCCTCTACCCTCAACCATCTATTACTGATGTCCCTCCTCTACCCTCAACCATCTATTACTGATGTCCCTCCTCTACCCTCAACCATCTATTACTGATGTCCCTCCTCTACCCTCAACCATCTATTACTGATGTCCCTCCTCTACCCTCACCATCTATTCTGATGTCCCTCCCTCTACCCTCCACCATCTATTACTGATGTCCCTCCTCTACCCTCAACCATCTATTACTGATGTCCCTCCTCTACCTCAACCATCTATTACTGATGTCCGCAGTCTACCTACCCTCAACCATCTATTACTGATGTCCCTCCTCTACCCTCAACCATCTATTACTGATGTCCCCTTCCTCTAACCCTCAACCATCTATTACTGATGTCCTCCTCTACCCTCAACCATCTAGTACTGATGTCCCTCCTCTACCCTCAACCATCTATTCTGATGTCCCTCCTCTAACCCTCAACCATCTATTACTGATGTCCCTCCTCTACCCTCACCATCTATTACTGATGTCCCTCCTCTACCCTCACCATCTATTACTGATGTCCCTCCTCTACCCTCAACCATCTATTACTGATGTCCCTCCTCTACCCCAACCATCTATTACTGATGTCCCTCCTCTACCCTCAACCATCTATTACTGATGTCCCTCCTCTACCCTCAACCATCTATTACTGATGTCCCTCCTCTACCCTCAACCATCTATTACTGATGTCCCTCCTCTACCCTCAACCATCTATTACTGATGTCCCTCCTCTACCCTCAACCATCTATTACTGATGTCCCTCCTCTACCCTCAACCATCTATTACTGATGTCCCCCTCTACCCTCAACCATCTATTACTGATGTCCTCCTCTACCCTCAACCATCTATTACTGATGTCCCTCCTCTACCCTCAACCATCTATTACTGATGTCCCTCCTCTACCCTCCCATCTATTACTGATGTCCCTCCTCTACCCCAACCATCTATTACTGATCCCTCCTCTACCCTCAACCATCTATTACTGATGTCCCTCCTCTACCCTCAACCATCTATTACTGATGTCCCCCTCTACCCTCCCATCTATTACTGATGTCCCTCCTCTACCCTCAACCATCTATTACTGATGTCCCTCCTCTACCCTCAACCATCTATTACTGATGTCCCTCCTCTACCCTCAACCATCTATTACTGATGTCCCTCCTCTACCCTCAACATCTATTACTGATGTCCTTCCTCTACCCTCAACCATCTATTACTGATGTCCCCCTCTACCCACCATCTATTACTGATGTCCCTCCTCTACCCTCAACCATCTATTACTGATGTCCCTCCTCTACCCTCAACCATCTATTACTGATGTCCCTCCTCTACCCTCAACCATCTATTACTGATGTCCCCTCTACCCTCAACCATCTATTACTGATGTCCCTCCTCTACCCTCAACCATCTATTACTGATGTCCCTCCTCTACCCTCAACCATCTATTACGATGTCCCTCCTCTACCCTACCATCTATTACTGATGTCCCTCCTCTACCCTCTCCCATCTATTACTGAGTCCCCTCTACTCTACCCTCTCCCATCTTTACTGATGTCCTCCTCTAACCCTCAACCATCTATTACTGATGTCCCTCCTCTACCCCTCAACCATCTATTACTGATGTCCCTCCTCTACCCTCAACCATCTATTACTGATGTCCCTCCTCTACCCTCAACCATCTATTACTGATGTCCTTCCTCTACCCTCAACCATCTATTACTGATGTCCTCCTCTACCCTCAACCATCTATTACTGATGTCCCTCCTCTACCCTCAACCCTCTATTACTGATGTCCTTCCTCTACCCTCAACCATCTATTACTGATGTCCTTCCTCTACCCTCAACCATCTATT